>NW_026691553.1:1094974-1300116 GCF_020826845.1 Diceros bicornis minor
GTTCCCGGGAAGGGCAGGAGGCAGTCAGGGGCCTTGGAGTTTTTCTCTTTTAGCACGGGGCAGGGCAGGGTCCCCCAAGCACCCCACGAGGAAGCGGTTTCTCCCTTGTTCTCAGGGGTTGAGGGGGCAGTGCGGCCGGGTGGGGGCCTGGCCGAGGGTCGATGAGCTGGGCCCTGTGAGGACATCGATTGCTAAGTGTATTTGTATAGATCCCAGGACAGGTAGCCTGGGCCTGCAGAGAGGGGAGGCAGGGCCCCAGAACCCCCAGAGGACCTTGGGGGGCTGCATGGGGACACCAGGGTGAGGGTGGGGGCAGCAGAGTACAGAAGACAGCTTCGGCTGCTCGCTCCCCTTTCTGAACCTCAGTTTCCCCATCTGGGCAATGGGGAGAGATGCTGATATCCAGGGGTTTGCAGTGGGTCTCCTGGGGCCCATTTTCCAGACGAGGCACCCACAGCTCTGAGAGGTCATGCTGCAGGCCCGGGGCCACACAGCCTGTGGGTGGGGGCCGCAACGGGCCTGTCTTTTCCAGCATTTCGCTGGGGTCCCGGCCTGACTATGGGGCTCCCGTCCCTTTAAGAGCCTGGTTTAGGCGCCGCCTCGGTTATCGATTGCAGCCTTGGAAACGCGATTAGATTATCCGGCGGGAACGGCCGCCAGCGCAGCGGGGGCGGGGGGCGGGGGGAGCCAGCTTCTTGTAAACGGCTCCCGCTGGGGCCGGGGGCCCGGGGTGGGGGTGCCCTTTCTGGGGGGGCCTCCCCGGTGCTCCCGGGATGAGGGGCTGGATAACCGGTGCCCCAGTTTGTGGGTTTGGAGACGGAGGCGCAGAGAGGGGGTCGCCTCTCTGCGAGGCTGGATAGCCGGAAGACTCATTGAGCCAGACGCATTTATTGAGCGCCTGCTGTGTGCCGGCGTGTTCAGGGCGCGTGAATCCAGTAGTCACTCTCTAGAAAAATAGAAGCAAGGATTATATCAATATTATTATTATAAATAATGACTGTGGCTCATGACTGGCCCCTGGGGGTCTAGGATCCCATTAGACAGATGGGGAAACTGAGGCTGGAGCTCGCGCAAGCCAGAGGGGCTGAGCCGGAACACGCAGGCGCCCTGCTCATTCCTGGGGAGCCTCCCCGGCGGGGTCACTCGAGGAAGGAAGGGAAGGGCCTGGTTTCGGGGCGACAGGCCCTTCCACCAACCCTACCCCCTTCTGCACCCGCAAAGGCCTCTGGGAGGTGCTTCACCTTGGGGTGGGCAAAGCTGAAGGCAGATCTACCCCCGAGTGTGGCCTGGGGAGGTGGCGAGGGGGAGGGGTAGAGTGGCCACCAGTCGGGTAGGGGGCTGGGGGCGCCCCCTCCACCACCAATTTCTGAAGCATCGGGAGGAAGCCCACTGACCCAAGGCCCCGCCCCCGCGCGTGGGGGGGGGGCCCGCGGGCAGCGCGCAGGACCACGCCCCTCGCTCCCACTCGGCACACACGTGGCCACATGGGGCGGGGTGGGGCACGCCAGAGCGCATGCGCAGACATTCTTTGCGCGCTCACTGTGTGCGCAGTCCGCGCCCCGGGCCGCCGTCACCGGTGCGCCCACGCGGGACGCGCAGTCGGAGCTGGTTCGGGCTTCTGCCAACATTCACCCCAGAGGCGCCCTCAGATGCCCAGTTCCAAATGCTCCCACAGCGAACGTTTGTCGGTTGACTAAACAATAGTACTTAGCGATAATGGTAATAGTAGTAAATTAAATCCAAACCACTTAGACGGGACTTTGGCTCTTGATTACCTTCCCAGCCTCAGTGTCCCCACAGATCTCTACTGATCAATCATTCCCAGCACTTATTGAGTGCTGACTGTATGCCCTAGCTCCCTGCTTCATCTCCTTGACAGCCCTGGGAGGCAGGAAATAAGACCGACCTGGTCTACCAAGGGGGAAACCGAGGCTCAGGGAGGTGGAGGGGCTTGTTCATGGAGCCGGGAAGATGTACCCGGATCCATATGTGTCTGAGGGTTGGGCTGCCTCTGAGGAAAGGTCTTTCTGATCATGTATTTCTGAGGCTCTGAATGTGGGGAAACTGAGGCACAGAGCGAGGGAGGGGCCTGGGGGTCTCCCAGAGCTTCGGGGAGGAGCCAGGAGGCAGTTCCAGGTGGAAGGTGGAGGTCAGCCAGGTTTGGGCCACAGCCACACAGTGTGACCTTGAGCGCTTCACCAGAGGCCACCTACAGGGAGAGGGCCTGACCACTGTGGGTGGGAGGAGGGGTCTCAGGAGAGGGAGGCCCGGGGACAGCACATCCCCGCCCTCCCGCAGGGGCGCAGACCAGCCAGCCGGAAGGCCCTACACACAGCAGGAGCCTAATAGATGCAGAGAGGACCCGACAGTGACAACGGGAGGGACTGCCTGGGGGCTGGCCCAACTAGGGGGCCAAGCCCAGGGCTCCCCAGCCTTTGTGGGAGCCAGAGGGGTGCCCACCCATGTCCCCCCTGCACCCCCCAGCATGGGGTTCCCCGAGGGCCCCACCGTGTGCCCCCTCATGGCTCTCTGTGTCTCTCCCTGTCCCTCTGTCTCTCTGTCTCTCTCCATCTCTGTCTCTCTGTCTCCCTCCATCTCTGTCTCTCTCCATCTCTGTATCTCTGTCTCTGTATCTCTGTCTCCATCTCTGTCTCTCTGTCTCTCCATCTCTGTACCTCTGTGTCTCTGTCCCTCTGTGTCTCTCTCCATCTCTGTCTCTCTCCATCTCTCTCTGTGTCTCCGTCTCTCTGTGTCTCTCTCCATCTCTGTTTCTCTGTCTCTGTCTCCATCTCTGTGTCTCTCCCCGCCCCCTCCCATCTCTCCCCGTGTCCTCTGCCTCTCAGGCTCTGCTGTGGCTGCGTCTCCCCACTCCTCAGCTCCGGCCTGCCCCTCCCTGTGCCCCTCAGGAGCCGTTAGCTGGGCCTCTGCAGGCGCGCGTGCCCCCAGCCATCAGGAGCCCCGTGGGGGGGGCCGCCGTCTCCCTGCACGCAGACGCCGGCCCACGCGCTCCGGGCCACGAAGACATAGAGGAGCTCCGTGGACGCCCCTGCCCCTCCCAGAGCAGGGCCCGCGGCCGCTGGGCTGTGTGGCCTCGGCTGGGCCCCTGCCCTCTCTGGACAATGGCACCCCACTGTAGACCGTCAGTGGGGACCCCCAAAGGCCTGGGTCATCGGGCAGCTGAGAGGGGACACGCAGGGCCCGTCCCTCCCTCTGGCCCGGCCGTGACCTGCACGCAGGCTGGGCGAGTGTGTGTCCGGCTCTGTCCCCCAGCCTGGGGCTCCCTGAGGACCAGGCACCATGGTGGGTGGACCCCCGGGCGGGTGGGGGGAGAGGGGAGAATAAAGGAACAGGCCCAGTGGTCCTTCAGGTCTCCCTCCCTTCCCCGGGCTCCCCCAGCGGGGCTGGGGGTGAGGCAAGCAGGATTTGCCTGGGTCCAGAGGGGAAACTGTTCCTGGCAGAGGGAACAGCACAGGCAAAGGCCCTGAGGCAGGAAGCAGGATGAGGGAGGAGGAAGGAGGAGGGTGTGACACTGGCTGCTGGCCGGGCTGGGCCATGGTGAGGACTTGGGTCTTTTCCGGAGCGCCCTGGGGAGCCACGGGAGGCTCTAGAGTCAGGAGGGATGAGGACAGAGTGGTGTTTTAACCAGAGGCTGTGGAGAGGGAGGGGATGGTGGAGGCAGGCGGGGAGGCAGGGAGGCTGGGGCGAGGCTGAGCCGAGGCCACGCGGACCCAGGCTGTGCCTGAGCTGGGGCCAAGATGGAGGGACGTGGAGGGACGCCCAGGTCTGCCCTCCTGCCCAGCCCCTGAGACCCGGGGGGCGCTGGGCGGCCGGGCAGGGGTGCAGGCGGCGCCGTGGCCTGCGGCCCCTCGGAAGCAGTAATTAAGGGCTCGCGGCGTCCCCGCGCGTGATGCATGCGTGCCTCCGCTCATCATTTATTAGGTCGCTGATGGTTCGTCAATATTAATTCATTTATTTAAACAACTCGGCTCTGTAATGAAGATGTGGCCTGAGAGGGGAGGCCGGGGTGGCGGGGCAGGGGACGCAGCGAGGGGGCTGGGGGTCTTCTGGGCACTGGGAGCCGACGTCTGTCCAGTGAAGTGTCCCAGCAGGGCAGGGTGACGCCGACACCCGGCTGGGCTGATGGGGAGACTGAGGCCAGAGGGAGGTGAGCCGCCTGGAGGCAACTCAGACTGATGCCTTGGGACGCTCCGTCGCTCGCAGGACCCCTTTCCCCCTGCCCTGCTCCCGGACGGCAAACGCCAGCCGGGGGCCACCAGCTAGGAGGCTAAAGGGTGGGCTTGGTCTGTACCCGTGCTGTGCCCTCCGCCTGGGGCACACTTCCCAGTCTCTCTGCCGGCCTGCTGGAAATCCACGGGGACATTTAAGAACCAGATCGCATCCCTCCTCTGCTCAAGAGCCGCCCATGGCTCCCCAGTGCCCTGCAGAGGAAATCCAAACTCATCTGTCTCCGCCACTCTCCCTGAGCCCTATCCGTGAGGCCCCATCACATCTCTATGACCCGGACCCTGTTTTATTTCGGGAGCTTACTGCTCCCCAGCTTGTCTCTGCGATTAATCTGTTTACCTGTTAGTCATCTATCTTCCCCACCAACCTGACCTCTGTCTGTCCCAGACAGACAGAGGGGACCCTGTCTGTCCCAGAGTGGGGGTGACACTCAGCAAACGCCTTCTCCCCGGCAGCAGACACTGTGGCGGCCCGGGTCTCAGCCCCTTGGCGAGGAACACGCCCAAGAGTGGTCACTGCCGAGGGCGCGTCCCTCCCAGGTCCCCAGGGGAGCTGAGCCCCAGCTGCCCCCGTGACCACAGCTCATCGGCCGGCCTGTGCCTCACTCCCACGCCCCGGGTCATCTCCCAGATAACCCACCCTCACGGAGCCCTGGTCTTGGGCTCGGCTCTCGGGGACCCCACACGAGACCCCACGATCGGATTGGAGCATCTGAGGCCCAGGAACGGGAAATACACATCGTGAACGTCTCTTGATTCCTTTCTCCGGATTCTGCCATTAAAAAAAAATCTAAACATAGGTGCTTACGGAAATCTGCGCTGAGACGGCAAAGACGCAGAGATGATGGTGGGGAGTGAGATATAAAGAGACACAAACTCCTGGGCACAGGTGGCTGCGGCTCATCCCGCAGGCTGGGATTCCAGGATCTCGGAATTCCGGGATATGGGGATTCGGGAATTTCGGGATCCTGGGATTTTCTGAGTCTGCTTCTTTACTCTCCTCCAGAGGTGAAAATGGGCTGTGGAGGGCTGTGGGCGCCCCTCTCCTGAGGAGTTTCCAGGTTCTTCCCTCCCTTCTCCCCAGAGCCTCGCCGACTTGGTTGGGCGGGGTGGACCCGCGTCCGAGGACGGCTGACGCCTTCCTCTCTTTGTCCTCACAGCCACCGTCTGCCGTCGACACCATCGCTGTCCACTTTCTGCAGAAGGGGAAACTGAGGCACGGAGCGGTTGGGCCGTTGCCGGAGGTTACACGGTGAGTGAATGTTGAAGGCAGGATTCGGACCCCAGCCTGGTCTCGGTCTCTACCCACCTGGCCACTTCTAACACGTTCCTCTAACAGGGGTCCTCTCCTGCTCTACAGCCTGCCGGGGCTCCCTGATGCCCGCAGGGTCGCGTCCTGGGGCCCACCCCCTCCATGCCTTGGCACACGGGATCACCCCTCCACCCTTCCTTGCTTTGATGGCTGAGCTCAGCCCCCCAGCCCCAGGATGAGGTGTCTTGACTGCGCGGTGCTCAGCCCGTCCCCCCAGCGAGCACGTCCCCGGGGCCCGGGGGAGGCCTGCCGGCAGCTCTCTCTCCCCTCCGGCTGCAGCCTCTGGTCCCGCCTCTGACTGCAGTGCCCATTTTATTGGTGGGGACACTGAGGCTCAGCAAAGTTGGCAGGCTTGCCCAGTGGGCACTAATCACAATAATGATACTGATACCTCACCACGGGGTTGTTGAGAGAATTATGTCAGTTGTTCATTCATTCATTCATTCGCCCACGTGCCCCTCTCCGTTCTTTGGTCCACACCAAGCGATCTGGAGCCCCCGCTGGTGAGTCCAGGCAGGCTGGAGATGGGGCCAGATCCCGACATTCCCAGCCCTGTGGGGTCAGGGTGGGGTCCCAGGGAGAGATCAGGGATGGGGAGGGGGATCAGGGAGGCGCTGAGGGCTGGGCCTGCGGGAGGGCTTCGGGGAGGAGGGGGGCTGGAAGGATGAGGAAGGGGGTACTTGCTCAGTGAAGAGGGAAGGGAATTCCTGGCAGAGGGACCAGCACGTGCAAAGGCTTGGAGGTGCGAACAGACCTCCTAGGAAATTCCACCCAGCGTGTCAGAGGGTGAAGAGGCTCCGACTGAGGCCGCCGTCCGGGGCCCGTGGAGGGCTCCGCGCTCTTGCGGGAGGGCATCGCGGAGCCACGGAGAGTCTCGAGCAGGGGAGTGACATGCCCTCCAGATTTATAACTCCATTCTGGGTGTGAGCAAGAGCAAGAGGCTCCACTGGGAATCTGTGACGTGGAGCCTTGGCTGAGCACCTACTGTATACCAGCCTTTGTCTTCCCTCCCAGAGGTGACATCGCGCTGAGGCCGGTCTCTGTGGCCGGATGGCATGTGACAGGCCAGACCCGACACCGGCTGGTCCCCGGGGGGGCACCCCCACGTCTGGGGTCTCCCCAGCACCCGCAGAACCTTCCGGCAGCTCCGATGGCGTGGAAGGCGGGTGGCCGGGGCATTAAAGTTAACTTCCTCTTAAACAGACTAAATTAGTGTTCTCTAGTCCCACATAAATTAATCGTGGCCAGCCACGGAGGCTGCGGCGCCCGATCGATGGGCAGCTGGACGGCGGCGGGGAATTCTCCGGCTCATCCGTCACGTCGCCCCAGCTGATAACAGCTCACAGCTTCATCTTCTCCCACCGGCCCGGGCAGCGGCCCCTCTCTGAGCCTCAGTTTCCACACCTGTGAAATGGGGCGACGCTCGTACGAGGTGAGGTTGGCAATGAGCCCCTGGAGAGGATGTGATAAGAACGTGACAATCCTGCAGCGGGTCGGGGACCAGCCCGGGGCTAAGTGTCACCTCATTTAATCCTGGGGAGAGGCCTTCGTCCTTTCCTGGATGTGCCAGCTGAGGATAGAAGCAGCCAAGTGACCCCACAGGGGGGCCCAGAACTTGGTTGAACCACACCCCAAGACACCTCCTGCTTTGAGGGCCCCCCAAGTCTTCAGGAGTCAGTGGGCTCGAACAGGAGGTGGGGAGCTCCCGGAGGCGAAGGGTGCGGGCAGCTCCCAGGCCACTCCTCTGGACAAGCCCCGCCTGGCAGGCCCTTGCCCTCTCAAGGCCAGGAGGCCAGGCAGGGGTCTCCAGGAGCCCTCTGAGTGGGGACAGAGACCCCGCATTCCCTTCTTTGTCACACAAAGAAGCTGTGAATACCTCCTGGGCACTGACCCCTGGGCTGGGCACTGGGGATGCGACGGCGACCACACGGGAAGTGACCTCTTTCCGTGGTAGAGACAAAGAAATGAATGTCTAATTAGAAAACTGGAGGGGGGCCGGCCCCGTGGCTTAGCGGTTAAGTGCGCGCGCCCCGCTACTGGCGGCCCAGGTTCGGATCCCGGGCGCACACCGATGCACCGCTTCTCTGGCCATGCTGAGGCCGCGTCCCATATACAGCAGCTAGAAGGATGTGCAGCTATGACATACAACTATCTACTGGGGCTTTGGGGAAAATAAATAAAAAAAAAAAAAAAAAAAAAACTGGAGGGTTCAGGGAGGGCTTCCTGGAGGTGGGGGCATTGGGCTGAGAGCTGGTGTAGGAAGAGCTGAAGGGGAGGGGGCGCCGAGGGTGCTACCACGAAGAGATGGAGAGCGAGGGAGATATGAAGGGGCTCCAGAAAGGCCCACAAACCTGGAACCATTCCGGAGGTGGGGGGGAAGGGAGTGGCGTGGGGCATCTGGGAGGGGAAGATGGTGGCCAGGCAGGGTTCCCTCACTTTGCTACCAGGGCTCAGGTAGCAAACACTCCCCCACCCAGCAGGTATTTTGACAAAATTGAAACCTGAGAGACCTCTATCTCAAGGTCCCAGAGGCTGGCGGCAGATAGAACTGAACAAAGCCTGCCTCCAGGCCTGTGGGGCCAGAGTGGGGCCCGAGGGAGGGACCCCGGGCTGCGGGAGGAGCCTGGAGGGGTGTGGAGGCTCTGCGTGTGCGGGCAGGGTGGGATCCCGAAGGAGAGGTCTCTGAAGAAGAAGAAGAAGGAGCCAGCTAGGTGACAAGAAGACAGCGAGAACTGCATGTGCAAAGGCCCTGAGGCAGGCACAGCAAAGAGCCTTGTTTGGTGGGGGCTGGAGAGTGGAAGAGCCCCAAAATCAGGTGTAAAGTGGGCAGGGCCAAGATTTGGGTTTTATCGAGAAGGGAGGAAGCCATGAAGGACTTCCAGCAGATGGGGGTGGCAGCAATGCAATTTTCCTTCATAAAAGTCCCTTCTGGGGCCACATGGAGGTGCCGGGGGCAGGAAGGAGGGAAGGAGGATGTGGGGGACCAAGGTCCACGCAGGAAACAAGGGGCATCGTGGACTGTGGGGGGATGCAAAGAGAAGTGGGGAGATTAGGGATCAATTTTAAAGGGGGGTTGGAAGAAGCGGGGAGATCCCCTGCGGGGCCTGGGGGAGGCCCAGATGGTGGTCTGTGAGCCCTGCTCCCCGTACCCGCCCCCCCTGACTGCCTGATCCCCACCAGGCGGCTTTGATCACGGTGGCCCGGGGCTGCCTGGATTTATTATTCATACGCGTCATTCCAGCCCGCTGCCCTGCAGTGTCTGGGGCCCAGGGAGCTCGGCCGGGCCTCGGGCCTCGAAGCGAGCTGTTCCCAGCCCGGCGTCAAACAGCAGCTCAGTCCGGCTCCCCACCGGGCCAGCCTCAGTTTACTCCCCTGTGCGGTGGGGCTTCCTACAGACAACGCCAGCAAAGAGGCTGTTCATGGGGGCTCTCCAGGGGGTAGGGGAGCAGCTGGGCGTGAATCTCCCTTGGGGACCTCCCAGGCTGGGGGGAGTCAGGGCGGGGAAGTGGAAGATGGGGAGGCACTGCGGGAGGGAGCACAGGAGGCTCCCTCTCTGGGCCTCAGTTTCCCCATCTGTGAAATGTGGGGATTTGTGCCCTGAGGCGGAGTCCGGAGCAGCAGCCGGGGACTGGGTGCGGGGAGCGAGGTTGGAGGCGTTGCCCCTTCTCTGTAGGGGACCGGGCGCCTCTCTATACTTCCCTGAGTGGCCTGCAGTATGTCTCCGTGTCTTTCAGCCTCAGTTTCCCCAGTGGCCGCAACTGCCTGGCAGGCCCCCGACTGAGCCGGGAACAGACCCTCTCCCGCCCCAGGAGGCCTTCCTCCCCAGCCCGGCCCCCCCTCCGCGCCTCTTGCAGCCCCGAGGGTCGGGGCGCTCACCCCCTCCCCAGGGCCCTCGCGGGAGGTTTGATGTGTGTCGGGCTGGGCCGGGGACGGGACTGGGGGAGGCAGTTCTGAGAAGAGGTGGAGACAGTTCTCAGAAACCCCGAGACCCTCAGGGAGCCTCTACCTTCTCAGAAACGCTCCCCCCCGCGACTGGGAAGATGTCTGCGCGAGAAGTGCAGGGGCGGGGGCTCAGAGCGGGCCACAGATGCCGGCCCTTGACAGTGCCCCCCAGGCTGCCCCGCATCTTCCCGCCATCCAGCATGGCCCCCCCCAGGCCAGTGTCTCCCACCCCCACCTGTCCCCCGGAGGCCCCCATCCTTCCCTCCACGCCCAGGGCCCGCCCCGACGTCCCTCCTCCTCTGAGCTCATGGCTCCCTCACGGCCTGCCCTCTGCCCTCCCGGCTGCCCTCCCCACTGTGAGCTGACAGCCCCGTGCATCCAGGATCCACACCCGGTCGGCAGAAATCTGGGGGCGCTGCAGCCCCGCCTCGCTCACAGTCCGGGCACGGTCCCCTCCCCACGATGGGGACATGGTGACACCGGGACCTGCAGCCTCTCCTCCCCTGGCTCCCCCGGAGCTCAGGCCCAGGGGTCATGCTGGACACAGGTGGCCTCTCCGAAGTGGGACATCTCTGCGTCCCCTCCCCCAGGAAACGGACTCAGCCCAGGGGACCACCCCCTGGGGTGTCTCGGTAGGCAGCCCTGGGGTGGCGGGGACAAGTCACGACAGTCCAGGCTGGGAATGGCCGCACACGTTCCAGGCTGGCCAGCTGCCCTCTGCACCCGGCTGGGGTCTCACCCAGGGCCCCCCAGGAGGCGAGACCCTTATCCTCCTCCCAGAGTCGGTCACCCGAGCCCTCACATGTCCCAGGTCACCCCAGTGTCCATAGAAGGAAGGTGGGCCTCTGGACACCTGGTGGCGATAATGCGGGACTGGGACACATGGGGGGCCCCTGCCTCGGTGCTAGGGAGGGGGCGCTGAAAGGAAGGAACATGACCTCACCCTGAGCTTCCAGAACGAACTCCTCCCCTAGCTGGAAATCCAAGAGTCCTTCCAGAAGGAGCCAGAGCCTGGCAGGTGCAGGGGCGGAGGGGGAATTTAGATTCAGGTCTGTAGCAGGGTGACTGGGTACCCCTGGGTGTAGGGGGCCCCTGTGTGCCCTTCGTGGGGCCTCCCATGGGTGGCCGGCTCCCATAATGCGCGGCCACTACATCCCCTCCTCCCGCAGCCCCGTGTCAGGCTCGGCAGGTCCCCAATATCCGGGCATGCTGGCCCTCCCTCAGGAGTCACTGATGGGTCACCTGTCATAGCTTAAAACTGCCTAGCCTCCAATTCCTGCCGTAAGTATCAGGTTTCACACCCGTTAGAACGGCTCTAGAGAGTCAAAAAAATGAGAAATAACAAATGTTGGCGAGGAGGTGGGGAAACTGGGACCGCCAGGCGTCACTGGTGGGCACGTGAGATGGAGAAGCAGTTGCGTGAAACAGTCTGACGTTTCCTCGCAAAGTTAAACAGAGTCACCCCGTGACCCCGCAGTTCCCCTCCCAGAGCCGCGAGCCAGGGGGGCGGCTGTGGCCCCAGCCTGGATTTAAAAATTGAGGTACAATTGACATAACGTAAAGCTGACCATTTTAGAGTGAACGGTTCAGTGGTTTTTGGTTCACAATGTTGTGCGACCATCACCACCATCTAGTTCCAGAACATTCCATCACCCCAATAAGATACCCCATACCCATGAGCAGTCACCCCCCGTCCCCCTCCCCAGCCCCTGACAACCACGAACACACTCTCTGTCTGCGGATCTGCCTGTTCTGGACATTTCACGTCAATGGGATCACACACCGTGTGTCCTTCTGTGTCTGGTTCTCTCACTGAGCGTCGTGTGTTCAAGGTCCGTCCACGGTGTGGCTGTGTCAGGGCCTCACTCCTCTTCACGGCTGCGTCATGTTCCAGTGTGTGGGTGGACACGCTGTGTGGATCCACTCATCCGTCGATGGGCATCTGGGTCGTTCCACCCTTGGGCTCTTGTGACTGGTGCTGCTGTGAACGTGTGTGTACAGACGTTTGAGTCCCTCTTTTAATTCTTTCGGGTGTGTATACCTGGGGGTGGAATTGCTGGGTCATCTGATAATTCTATGTTAATTTTTTGAGGAACCACCAGACTGTTCTCCACAGTGGCTGCCCCGTCACAGCCCCTGAATTTCACCTCCATCCTCCGGGGGAGAAACAGCCACCTGAGAAAACGGCTGTGCAAAGCCAGAAAGCTCGATGAGGTGGATTCTCCTCTCAGCTCAGTCAGGCCATCCTTCAGGCCCCCACCGAACTCCAGGACCTCTTTGCCTCAGTTTCCCTGTCTCACAAATGGGCAGTTGGGGTCAGACCAGGGTTTCATATCTTTGCACGTTGTGGCAGAACCTTTTATTCAAAGGGTCAATTTGCAGAAGGCCGGTGGTTCAGACGAAGGAAACACGGGTCCTCTCCTCCAGGTGGGGTGCAGGTTGCGGTGCATATGAGTTTCCTGTTGTTTCTGTGACAAACTACCACAAACTTAGGGCTTAAAAACACACATTTATTCTTACAACAGTTCTGGGGTCAGAAGTCCTAAATCCAGGTGTGGGCAGGGCTGTCCTCTCGGAGGCTCCAGGGAGAACCGTCTCCTGCCTTTTCCAGCTTCTAGAGGCCGCGTCCTGGGCTCAGGGCCCCTTCCTCCGTCTGCACAGCCCGCAGTGCAGCGTCTCCCGTCTCTCTCTGCCTCTGACCCTCCTCCTCCCTCTGATGAGGACCCTGTGATGACACTGGGCTCCGGGGATCCAGGGTCATCCCCCATCTCAGGGGCCTCAACTTAATCCCACCTGCAAAGTCCCCTCTGCCATGTGAGGTGACACGTCCACAGGTTCCACGGATTAGGGGTGGACACCTGTTTTTAGATAACTATTCAGCCCACCACAGAGAGCACTCCCCCCCACCCCCCACTCAACCTCCCTCATCCGCCTTGGAGCTGGGACACCATTCATTGCCTCTGCAGCCTGGAACAGTTTGCGCCTCCTGGGATTAGATAATCTCCAGCTTCCTCTGATCACTCAGCAAGCATTTATTGAGCGCCTGCTGTGTACCAGGCCTCTCTAGCAGGATGGGCTTTGTGAGTGTGCGACCTGTGCAGTTGCCCAGGGCTCTACGCTTGGTTTAATGCTCTGCTGTCGCCTTCTTGAAATTCTTGCTAATTTGACCTTTGAACTTGTGTTTTATAAGTGAAGTCTGACAAGAACAGGAGACACGCACAATATAGGCGTCCCCTCTATTCCTGGCTGCTCCATTTACATCCGCCGGCTTCCATAGTGTTAAAATGTTCGCGGGGCCGGCCCCGTGGGTTAGCAGTTAAGTGTGCGCGCTCCGCTACTGGCGGCCCAGGTTCGGATCCCAGGCTCGCACCCACGCACCACTTCTCCGGCCATGCTGAGGCCGCGTCCCACATACAGCAACTAGAAGGATGTGCAGCTATGACATACAACTGTCTACTGGGGCTTTGGGGGGAAAAGAAGGAGGAGGATTGGCAATAGATGTTAGCTCAGAGCCGGTCTTCCTCAGCAAAAAGAGGAGGATTAGCATGGATGTTAGGTCAGGGCTGATCTTCCTCACAAAAATAAATAAATAAATAAAAATATATAAAAAATAAAAAAAAAAACCAGAATGTTTGCATGTCAACAAGCGAAATGAAAACAGCGTGTTTCGATTATTCTATAAAAACAAAACACACACGCGAGTACAATCTACAAAACACAAATGGTTTAATGTTGGTGATCCTGCGTTTATGAGTTACATGCTCTTGCATTTATTTGCATTTAAAACTGGAATTGCACAAGGTAAATGGTAACATTCCTGCTGGTCATTCAAATTTTTAACTTGTCTTTGTTTAGAATGACCTGGAATAACAAATGGAAAAACCCACGACAAGTGGAGAGAGAGAGGCCCCGTGGAAGAAAAGACAAAGCTTTATATTTTAGCACCTTGAACGATGCTTCTTTTCCTGCTTTTCGAACAAGCAGCCCTGCATTTTCCTTTTGCAGCGAGCCCCACAAATTATGTCGCCGGTCCTGTACACTGGGTGCTGGAAACAGCTGTGAACAGACGAACGAAATCTCTGCTTTTAGGGACCAGACATTTCAGTGGGACAAGAAATAAATGGATATTTCAAATGTGACGTGGGCAAGAAGACAATACGAGCTGTGGAGAAAAACGAAGCGGGGCGGGGAGATTGGGGAGGCTGAGGGAGTTGTGGTTACTTATTTGTTATATTTATTAAAGGCCTACTATATGCTGGTGGTGACGGTAACTTAGTTTCAAGTTGTTTGAGTCAAAGAGGGGCCCACTTTATTCTCTCGGGCCAGCCTCCCTGCAAAGTGGGGACGTATCCCCGCGGTGCCAAGCCCACGGCCTTCTGGCTTCTCAGCAACAGAGAGGAGGGTTCCTTCTTGCTGGCTCCAACTGAAAAATCCCAGGGAAGGACTTTGATTGGCCTGTGTGGGTCACATGCCCATTTCTGGACCAATCACCACAGCTGGGGGGAGGGGATACCACATGATTGGCTGGCTTGGGTAAGGTACCCACTCTCATAGCCAAGACACGGTTTGGAAGGATCCCCAATATCGGGAGGAGACAGGATATTTCCAGGCCCAGGTGGTAAGGGCTGGGGTGGGGGTGGAGGGACAGGGGAGAAGATATGGCCAAAGGCTACGCTTGGGACCCAGAAGAGGATTCACAGAGGAGGGGGCATTGGAACCAGGGCTTTGAAGGATGAGTAGGAGTTTGCCTGGTGATGGAGGCAGAGGGCAGAGGAAACAGCATCAGTGAGAGAGAGAGCATCACTGTAAAAGGGGATAGCGAGGGAGGCAGCCTAGGCCAAATCCTTGAAGAGCTTTCCCCACCAAAGCCGGAGAGTGGGGCCTTTGTCCCCAGGCAATGAGGAGGCATAAAAAAGGTTTAGAGCAGGAGAGGTAAGTACTAGGTCTATGAGTGAGAAGGACCCCCTGAGGTCAGTGTTGGGGGTCCAGATCAAGATTCAGCAAACTACAGCCCAAGGGCCCAATCTGGCCCTTAGCTTGTTTTTATAAATAAAGTTTTATTGGCACACTGCCACACCCACTCATTTATGTCTCCTCTGTGGTGCTTTCGCCACAACGGCAGAGCTGAGTAGTCCCGACAGAGACCCTCTGGCCCACACAGCTGAACATATTTCTCTCTGGCCCTTTACAGCCGGGTCTTGAGGAGCGAGGGCAGAGGTGGGGAGACCAAGAGTAGGTGAGGCCGAGGGGAGGCTGTGGAGGGAGCCTGTTCTAGGGAGACTCAGAAGGCGAGATGGAGGATACTGGAAGGACTGAATGCGGGCGCCAGAGGAGTGAGAGGGGGACAGTGTATCTAGCTGGGAGACGGATGGCAGAGCTGTCCCTGATGCGGACACGGAAAGACCCTGAGGCCAGTTAAGCTGAGTCCCGGGCCTGGGACAGCGGGGAGGGACTCTTGGGAGAGGCCTCGGATGGCAGCGTGGGCCTGGAATCTTCTGTGAGACCTGATGGGCCTTGGCTAAGGCCTCCAATGGGCCCCGGGGGCCCTGCTGGCTCTCTTCAGAATGGACCCCACGTTGCCAGAACTCACTTGGCGACTGCCTAGCAGGCCCCGTGGCCTGGAAATTCCGAGGGTCCCGAATTGCACGGGGCAGAAGGCAGACCTCAGGTGTGGCAGCTCTCCTGGGGGGCCGCCCAGCTGGTCAGGACGAGCTGCAGAGTCAGAAGAAGCCTAAGTGGTCGGAGGCCGTGCCGTGCCGGGGGAGCCCATGAGCCACTGTCTACGGCGCTTCTGGAGCATGTGTGGTCACCGTAAGTGACCGGGCCCAGGTGCCCGTGCGGTGGGGCAAGGCTGGCCTGGGGCTTGGGTCCAGGCTGGGCAGAGCTTCAGATGACCGCCAGAGGCCCGGGGGGCTCATCCCTCACCCGCTGGGGACCCTGGAGGCTGCGCTCACGCCCCACCCGCCTGGCACAGCCCTGGGGATGGAGGATGCCCAGAAGGATGGGCCGTGGGGAGGCAGAGCGATCAATAGCTCGTCGGTCGCCGGGCGGGCGGAAGCAGGGCCCGGGTGGCAGCCTGCTGTCCCCCACCCCACCCTCCGGGAAGGCGGATACGACCCGGGGACCCTCTTGAGCGGAGCCGGGCACCCATCCGCCGCCTGGCACCCTATCTGCCGGGGAAGGACCCAGTTCCTGAATTGCTCGGTCGGGCCATCCGCGGGCCTCCACCGGAGCCCTTAATAGCCTGGGCCTAATGTTTTATTGTTGGTTTTAAAAGTGTAATTAGTTCAAGTGTAAACACAAAAAACCTGCTTAATTAAGAATTTTTAAACAGGGGCATAAAGAGCTGGCGGAAACATCGGCGAGCCCCGAGCTGCTTTCATAAAATCGATCGGGAAGAGGCTCCGAGCCGAGGGGCCGGCGGGCGGGGCGGGGGCCGCGGGCCAGCCCGCCGATGGAGGCCGCGCACCGGCCGGGCCCGGGCCCCGGGGACCTGCCGGTTTACGATCTGGGTCTCGGGCCCGGGGCGTAATGATTTTTACGCATTAATGGAGATGACAGTTGGCCAAGACAGACTGTTTAAGAAGCCTTTATGGGTGGCTCCAAGCTGAGTCCCGTGACCCCGGGGCCAGCTGGGTGGGCACAGCCCCTCCCCTGGCCGGGGAGGCCCCGGGCCTGCTCGTCCTCCTTGGGCGAGCTGGCCGGGCACCCTCCGGATGAGGGGCACACACACGTGCGTGCACACTCACACACATCGGTTGTTGGAGGCTGGGCGGCCACCGCTCACCTCCCGGCCGATCAGGCCTGTTCCCCGCGTATGTGGGTGCCCCCCTCAGTGTCAGGGGCTTGAACTTCCCGTTCAATGAGGCGGCACCTGCCTTCCACCGGGCATGGGGCAGTGTCCCCAGTGGCACCGGAGGGCTTGTATGAACCAGGGCTCAGGGCGTGATCAGCTCGACCCCGCCTCTGTGGAGGGGCGGGTGGGTCTGTCACCAGTCTCGGGAGGTCATGGAGGCCCCAGGTTGGGCCCGACCTCTCGCGGACTCCCGGATTTGGCTGCTTCAAGCATCACGGGCATGAGAAGCAAGAGGAAAGTTCTGGAGGGCCGAGCGGATAGTGGCACCCACGCCCGTGCAGACTGGCCCCTGGAGGCTGCAGGTGCTGGGGGCCGGGGGACAAGCCTGGCAGGGGAGGGGCGTGGGCTCCGGCCTGCTCTCACTCTCCCGTCTGTAAAGGGGTCTGGTCACTCCTGCCCCTCTCCCGGCTACGGCGACTTTCCGAGGACCGGAATACGCGGCATTTCCGAAGCAGCTGGCAGGTCGAGGCTGGTGGCTGGGACCCGCTTCCGGCCTCTCGGATTGGGAAGGGTTGGTGGTCTTCTTCACCTCTGTTCCCCCGAGACCCTCTCTGGGTCCACCCAGCCCTGCTCCTCACGGGTGGAGATGGGGACGGGAGCTGGCCTGGACCGTGGTCCTCGCTTGCCAGGAGCCACACAAACTCTGGTGTCACTGTCGCCACCTCCCATGTGGCCAGGACGCTGCCCCCTGGGCGGGTGTGGACCCCTGGGCTTGCCCAGGCCCCACGGTGAGCCAGGTGTCAGGTCCAGCGGTGCCCGGCTCCAAGGCCTGAGCTCGGAACTGCTGGGCCACCTAGATAGCTCAGGGGTGGGCCCAGAAGGAGAAGACCCTCTGTTTCCAGAGCAGACAGGCCACCTGCTGGAGGTCCCGGCCCCAGTTTCTGGAATACGGGCAGAAAGGGGCTCAACGGACACCGTTCGGGTGATCAGAGAGGCTGAGACGGCTGCCCGAGGCAGCCCAGCAGAACTTGCCCTCCCACCGCCCCCACCTCTCTTCCTAAGGGACACAGACGAGGTGGGTCCCCAGTGTCCCCGCCTGCCTGCCCACTGGTGTCGGGGTCTCTGGGCTGAGCCTGCAGTCTAGTGGGCGCCCCCTATGAATCATAACGATCATAAGACAGGAAGGAGGCCAGTGTGGAGGCCACTGCCCGCAGCCCCGCCTGCTCCCGGCCGCAGCCACCAGGCGGATCAATAGCTGGTGAGGCCTCCGGCCGGCTGGGGATTTCTCTCCTCTAATTGGGAGGCGAAGGCTGGTGGGGGAGGCTGGCCGGGAGTGCAGGGAGCACAGGGGCCAGATGTGTGGATCTGCAGGCCGCACAGTCAGGGGCCCATTCCCAGGGCTCCTCGTCTCTGTCTCACTCTGTCTCTCCGTCTCACTGTCTCTCTCTGTGTCTCTGTCCCTGTCTGTCTCTCTTTCTCCCTCTCAGAATCCAGACTAGGACCTGAGATCTCCCCAAAACAGTGCCCCAGGAGCCCACATGCCCGGCCCCAAAGGGAAGCTCCCAGCCCAGGATGGGGCTGAGTCAAGGTCACCCCCCCCCGTGGCCCCCAGGCCCCCACCCTGGCCCTGGTTGGGTCTCCTTTGTCTGCAGTGTTCCTTCAAGTCTGAATAAGTTCCCAACCATAAAAGCCGTGAGATTTCCACGGGAAAATCCGATTCTGACCACTGGGCTGCTGCGGCCGCCCGGGCCTGCATTCCTGGTGGGGTCCCAGCCCCCCGGCCCCTGGCTTCCGGTGCATGATCTGTTTGGACCCTGGCCGTCTGCAAGGTGGGGTCTGTGCTACAGATGAGCAGACCCAGCAGCACCCACTCGCTTCCCCACCTAGAGTTCAAATCTTCCTCCCAGTGGGACCCTGGCTGAGTTCTCAACCCTTTGGAGCCCCAGGCTCTCGTCTGCAAAGTGGGGGTGAGTCTTGGGAAATGACTCTGATTCCCTGAGACGAGCAGGCTCCCTCAGAGGACAAGACACTCGTGGGTGTGCGAAACGGAAGCTGGATTCCAGTGACACCAACAATGGGACTATGGAGTGGACATACAGGTGGAAGTCCAAAGATGGCAGCTGCAGGTAAGGCTTGATCCAGCAGCACAGCCTGGTCACCAGGACCCCACAATGGCAGCCAGTAGTCTCTCCCCTCCCTTAGGCCCAGCAGGAGAGAGACAGAGATAGAGAGAAGGAGAGAGAGAGAGAGAAAGAGAGAGAGAAGGAAAGAGAAAGGGAGAGAGGCACATCCCTCATTTCCCTCTCAGCAGCTCAAGGCCTGAAGTTCACTCTGATTGGATCAGTGTAGGTCACATGACCCCTTAGGTCATACGACAATCCCTGCAGCCTGGGGATGGGCAGCTCTGATTGGTTCTGCCCGTGGCACTTGTTCCCCCTGGGGATGGATTTTGCGGCCATCGAGAAGGGAGAAGGTAGCTATGGATGTCAGCAGCCTGTGCCCTGGGGTCCCATCTTTCTAGGAGAGGGGGCGGGAGAGTCCAGGGAGGGGCAGCAATGCCTGCGCAGTGGGGGCTGATCAAGCCCGGGGTCCCCCAACCCCTGGTCAGCCCCACCTTCTTTCCACCCCAGCTCCTCTGCCCCCTCCTCCAGGCAGCCCCCTCCGACTCCTGCTCCCTAAATTTCCCCAGATTGAAACCCTGCCCCTGGCCTGGCCCTGGCATCACGGGGTGGACGTGTCCAGCTCTGTCCCCACACCTCCAGCAGGGGGTCCCTAGGCCCCCATATTTTCCACATCCAGGCCGTCTACACAGAGGGGTGATGGCTGTGGTGACCAGCAAGGCCTTTCTCTTCCCAGCACTCCATCAAGCTTGGGGGGGCGGTGAGGCCCCACCAAGGGGGGCTGGGGATGGGGGGCCATTAGCACGGAAGGAGGAGCCCTGCATCCCCAACATGGGACCCACTTACACTAAAGATTAATTGTTCAGCTGAATTCACGTGTCACTGGGCCTCTGATTTTATCTGGAAACCCTGGTGGGTGGGGGAAGCTCCACTTCTGGCCACCTGAGGTGCCCCTCTCACACCCAGGGCCTGGCTGACCTCCGAACATCCTTCTCCCCTCCACTGAGCATTTATTAATCACCAACTGTGGGACCAACACCACCCCCCCAGAGGTGGGGGCCGGTCCAGGGGACGCCTGGAGTTGGGGGGGTGTGGAATAGGGCCAGGGTGGCCCAGAGAGGCCAGGAACCCGCCTGGGGTCACACAGCAGGTCAGGTCGCCCCGGCTGCCTAGGCCCGTGGAGGGGTCTCCCCGGGGAGGGTGTGGCGGGGCCTCCGGGAGCCCCATACCGGCCAACCTGGCCGCAGTGTCCCTCCCGCGGCCTTGCCAGTGGGCCTGGATTGATCGCTCTGCGGTGTTTGCAGGAACCACGCAGCCCAGATCGAAGGAAGTGGGCGGGGAGGGGAGTGCAGACATCGAGGGTGATCGCATGCGTGTGTGTGTGGACGTGTGAGTGTCCGTGTGTACACATGTGCACGCTCTGCATCTGTGTCACAACCTCTGTGTCTGCACGCTTGTCACCTGTGTAGACATCCAGCCAGTGTGTGCCCCATGTGGACGGCTGTGTGGCCTGTGTGGACACCCGTGTTCGTGTCAGGGTGTCTGTGTGCCTGAGTATGTGTCCCTATGGCAGACCCTCTGGGGCCCTGTGACCTTGTCTATCGTGGCCAGTGGCCTGACCGTGGCCTGGCTCCAGACTGTGGTGGAGAGGTAGCCCTGGGCCCCTGGCGTGGGCACCAGGACCGCGGGGACCCTCGGGGAACCAGAATCAAAGGGGCCCAGGGTGAGGGCAGCTGGGTCTCCAGGGCTCTCGACCTCAGCTGTCCACATGTGGGCGCCAGGCTGGTGGTCCCAGGTGTCCCCCCCCACCACTTCCCAACCAGACAGGACGGGGCAAATCCACCCAGGCCTCCCGGTGGGCATCTGGCCACCACCCCTCCGAAACGATTTCATAAACGCCTAGTGCGGAAGGGGTTGGGGGCCAGGGGATCCAAAGACACAGAGACAGAGACACAGAGAGACAGAGACACAGAGAGAGACAGAGACAGAGGGGCAGGGGTTGGGGGTGGAGAGGGACCAAGAGACACACATAGTAGCAACTCTCACTGTCTCTCTCTATCTCTGTCTGTCCCCCTGTCTCTCTGTCTCTCTCTATCTGTCCCCCATCTCTGTCTCTCTCTGTCTCTCTCTATCTCTGTCTATCCCCCGTCTCTGTTTATCTCTGTCTGCCCCCCTGTCTCTCTGTCTCTCTCTATCTCTGTCTGTTCCCCTGTCTCTCCCTGTCTGTCTGTCTGTCAGCTGTGACTCCCCTAGGCCAGCTGGATGACAGACCTGAACATAGAAACTTAAATAAATAACGAAGCCCCCATGGCACTCAGCTCTTGGGGTGGCCAAAGGGTGGAGGTTTCTCCCTGCCTTGGGAGCCCTGGCCTGCCCACTGGCCAGCCGGGTTGGGGGGTTAGTGTATCCACAGCCGATGGAGGGAACCCCCAGATGTGCCCCACCCTGTATCCAGCTGCACACACCCTTCTCGTCCCAGCAGCAGGAGGGGCTGAAATGCCAACCAGATGGTGCTGCTCTCCCGCTGAGACCCTCACGGCTCCCTATTGCTCTGAAAGATCAGATCCCAGCCCCTCACCATGGCCACGTCGGGGCGGGGGGGGCCCTGCTGCTGCCCCCATTTCAGAGAGAAGAAAACTGAGGCTTGGAGTAGAAAAGGGACGCGGCCAAACTTCTGAGTTCTGGCTCAGCTCAGGGCGTAGCAGAAGCAGTGGCCGGGCCTGAAAGGGTGTGAGCGGGAGGTTGGGTGTGGGACGGGGCAGGAGAGGAGACCAAAACAGGGGAGCGCCAGGCAAGCGTCTTCAGGCACACACTCGACGCCCCAGGATCCCGGCGTGAAAGCACAGACACGGTTATTCCAAGGAGAGAGCCTCGCTCACCTCTTAGGGACTCTTACTCTACAAACAAATGTGGCAGAGTTTGAGTTCTTGTGTCCAGGTGCAAGTTCAAGGGGAGAGGAATCCACAGGCGCTGAGAAGCTGGAAGCACCCAGACGGGGCAGTGATGGTGAGGAAGAGGCAAACAGTGTAGACCAAAAATAGACAAAAGATGCCCCCCATCCAGGGGCTATTTCGTGCAGAGACCAAAAGCTCTGCAGACCCCAGACATCGCTGCATCCCAGGAAACGGATCTTCATCCGGACCCCAGTTTGTCCAGAAGTCACAATGCATTCCTCGGCCCCTGTTTGATCGAATCTGCGATACGGTTTTATATATTAAAATAATTAGAGCTTTATTCTCATTGCAAAGATACTATGTGAACACTGTAGACATTCTAGAAAATACTGATAAGAGCAGAGGAAATAAAAGAAAAATCGCCCTCTCCATCTGTCATGGGTTGGAAAGTGTCCCCCCAAAATTCGCGTCCACTAGAACCTCAGGACGGGAACTTATTTGAAATAGGGTCTTTGCAGACGGAATTAAGGATCTTGAGATGAAATCATTCTCGATTTAGAGCGGACACTAAATGCAATGAGAACACCCCTGTAAGAGACACAGAGGAAGGATGTGAAGACAGAGGCAGAGATTGGAGGGATGCGGCCACCAGCCCAGGATCACGGCAACACCAGAAGCTGGGAGAGGGGCCTGGGATGCTTTTTCCCGCAGAGCCTCCAGATGGACTAGCCCTTCGGACACCTGGATTTCGGAATCTGGCCTCCAGAACTGAGAGAGGATAGATTCCTGTTGTTTTAAGCCGCCCTGTTTGTGGTACTTTGTTACGGCCGTCCCTGGACACTCATACACTGTCCCATTGTCGCAATATCTGCCTTTAAACGTTTGCCTGTGTCTTTTCATTATTTTTCCTGTTCATGGGAATCTTTGCTTCACACAGCCAGGTTCCTCTTAGATACTGGGCTCTGTTGATTTACAAGAGTACGTTGTGAACAATTTTCCAAGTAATTAAATACTCTGCAGCCGTCACTTTAAATACCGGCACATGGATACATCATCATTTCTTGAACACGGTCCCTTCTGTCGGACACTTAGGTGGTTTCCAACTTATTTTGGTTAGAAACAGCACGGCGGGGGCCGGCCCCGTGGCTTAGCGGTTGAGTGCGCGCGCTCCACTACTGGCGGCCCGGGTTCGGATCCCGGGCGTGCACCGACGCACCGCTTCTCCAGCCATGCTGAGGCCACGTCCCACATACAGCAACTAGAAGGATGTGCAGCTATGACACACAACTATCTACTGGGGCTTTGGGGGGAAAAAGGGGAAAAAAAGAGGAGGATTGGCAATAGATGTTAGCTCAGAGCCAGTCTTCCTCAGCAAAAAGAGGAGGATTAGCATGGATCTTAGCTCAGGGCTGATCTTCCTCACAAAAAAAAAAAAAGAAAGAAAAAAAACAAAAGAAACAGCCTGGCAATGAGCATCCTTGGGCATAAATATGTGTACAGACCCTGGACTTTTTCTTCAGAAAAGACTCAGCGTAAAGGAGTTGCTCGTCAGAGGCGGTGAAACAGATGTTAAGGATTTTGATACATTTTATCAAATTACCTCCAAAACAGTTTTACAAAATGCAGGTCCTTCAGGTGTGTATTAGCATGTGCATTTACCGTCATGGTGCCAATGATGAGCGTTGTTACTTTTCTGTTGTTGTTAATGCTGTCGAGAGGATTCCGACTCCCCCGGCCCCTGTGTCCAGCAGAGCGGTACAGTGCTCCACTGCTATTCACCGGGCTTTCATGGCCAAATTTTTTGAAAGTGGGTGGCCAGGTCCTTCTTCCCAGTCTGTCTGAGTCTGGAAGCTCTGCTGACACCTGTGCACCGTGGGGGACACTGGTGGGATCTGAAATCCCGGTGGCAGAGCTTTCAGCATCACAGCCACCCGCGGCCGCCACTGTGTGACAACTGACAGACGGGGGTGTGGTTCCCTGATGGGGAATCAACCTGGGCTGCAGCTGTGCAAGTGCCGGATCCCAACCTCTAGATCACCAGGGCTGGGCGCACTTTCAAAAATCCAGAAATTCCACTTCCAGGAATGTGCCCAGAAGAACTGAGAAGAGGCGTTGAAAGACACACGTGTGCATGGATGTCCACAGCAGCATGACTCACAACAGCCCAAGGTGGAAACACCCTAAGTGTCCACGGAGGAATGATGTCCATCCACACACTGGAATATTACTCAGCCTTGAAAAGGAGGGAGATTCTGACACCTGCTCCAACGTGGATGGACCTGGAGGACATGATGCTCAGTGACATGAGGCAGACACAGAAGGACAGACACTGTGTGGTCCCCTCACAGGAGGCCCCTAGAGGAGTCACATCCACAGAGACAGAAAGTGGATGGTGGGGCCAGGGGCTGGGGGAGGGGTGGGGGGTCAGTGTTTCATGGGGACAGAGTCTCAGTTTGGGGAGATGAGAAAGTTCTGGAGACGGATGGTGGGGATGGTTGCACAACAGTGTGAATGTGCTTAATGCTGAACTGAACTGAACACTGAGAAGTGGTTAAAATGGAAAATTTTATGTTATGTAGATTTTACCACAATACAAAAAAATTTTTACAAATGGATAAAAAACTAGGTAAAATTTATACACAGTAAAATACACAGATCTCAGTCTACAGTTTGCCAAGTTTTAACAAATGCGTCACTCATTGTGTAGAGAGAATTCCTCCACGTTGCTATGCTGGCGTTGTCATTCATGGAGTTCAGTTTTTCGTGTTGCTGGTCATTCATGCTTCCTCTTGCGGGAATCTCCTCATTGTGGTTTTCGCCCATCGCAGCAAAGTCTTCGGTCGAGGAGAACCGGAAGCCACCTAAATGCCTCTCCAAAGGAGGCTGGTGGGTGACAGCAGGGTCTGTCCCCTGGGGGGGCCACTCTGTGAATCTCAGTGCCCACGTGGACTGAGCGCCGAGGTGCGTCGTCCAGCGACAATGGCAAGGCCAGAGCGTCAAAAGAGAGGCGCGAGAACAGACGCACACGTTGGCACAAATGCAGCCTGTGTCTGGAAGGAGACTCAAGACCCTGGGCACTCAGGTCACTGGGGGGGCGGCTGAGACAGGGGTCTTTTTGGTGTGCTCTGTTTGGTACAGCTGAAGACATTTTTTGCCACTGTGTATAATAAAATAAATATACTTGTAATTTAAAATGTGCTGCTGGCAACATCCTCCCCAGGAAACAGAGCCCCCTCCCCAGCCCAGCGCTAAGGACTCCTCTTCTGGCTGCAATTTCCGCCTTGTCTCCCCCGGTCCCACTCCCATCGCTCAGTCCCGTCTCCAGGCAGTTGAGGCTCGTCCCTTCCTCTGGCAGGGGACTGAGGGTCCCTTCCCAGCCATGACTCACCCCTGCACAGAAAGGGCCGGGGAAGCGTTGACAGGGAGAAGGGGAGACAGACATATGGGCAGGGACACAGGTGCATGTACAGACAGCCCGAAGGATGGACGTGTGGGCGGAGGGTGGATGAGAGGAAACTTGTGAAGGGCTTAGAACAGGGCCCCACAGACGGTGAGAAACCAATTGAGTGTTAGCTTGTGGCAGGGTGGGGGGAGGGAGTTAGGGGTAGACAGTGGAATGGACGAATGTCTAGGTGGTAGAAGTGTGGATGAACGAATGAATGAAGCCATGGTGGACAATGAATATACAGGCAGACCAGATATGTACGTAAGTGCCTACACCAACGTGTAATCAAATGGCAGGGTGGATGGTTGAACAGACAGATGGACAAATGAATAGATGGAAGGACGAGTGGGTAGATGGATGGATGGATGAATGTATGGGTCTACGGGTGGATGATGGGTGATATATGGATGGATGGATAGATGGACAGATGATGGATGGAGTGTAGATGGATGGATGATGAATGAATGGATGGGCCTGTGGAGGGATGACGGGTGATGTATGGATGGACGGATGGAAGGATATATTACAGATGATGTATACATGTATGTATGTATGTATGGACGATGGATGGAGGGTAGATGGATGGATGATAGATGAATGTATGGGTCTATGGGTGGATGGTAGATGTATGCAAGTATGGATGGATGGATAGTATGGATGGATGGATAGGATAGATGGATGGATGGATGGATGATGAGTGGATGGATGATGGGTAGATGGATGCATGGATGGATGGATGGATGGATGGATGATGAATGGATGGATGATGGATAATAGATGGATGCATAGATGGATGGATGGATGCATAGATGAAATGAAAGAATGGAAAGATGAATGCACGGTTGGATGACCACGCATATGGATGGACGAACAGATGGATAGATGGACAGGTGGATGAACAATGGTCCCTGTGAGTGCCACATCCAACAGGGCTGCAGGCCATCACTTCCAAGGCCCAGTTGGCTCGCAGGCACTGCACTTCCAGGATTGCACGCAGCCATCTGATGCCCCCTGGGTCTCACTCTGTCCCCGCAGGCTCACTTGGGGGAGGGGACACGCGGGGGCCCAGAGTCTGCCTTGCTACCTGCTCCCACCCCACCCTGCCCTCCTCCTCCACAGGAAAGGCAGGTCCAGGAGCAATGAATGGGGTGGAAGATGCAAAAAGGTAATTAATCTACAGAGGGGGGAGGAGTGTTAATACCTTGAAGACACGGGGGACACTCTGTCAGCTCCTACCAATTAGTGGCCTAAACCTGTGTGGTGCTCTCCGTGGGTGGCAGAGTTGATTACTCTAATTAATTTTGCATCGACCCGCATGGATCTGCTGGGAGAGCGCTGATCGGCCTGGGAGACGGATGCTGCCAGCCGCCCGCCCGCAGCCCCCATGGCCCGGCCTCCCCCAACCCAGCCGCTCAGCCCCTCCTCTCTGCCCACTCTGCAAGGTCAAAGGCCTCCTCACCCGGCATTCAAGACCCCGAGTCCAGCCGACTGCCCAGGACGCACACCTGGACCTGCCTCGTTTGCATCTTTGTGGATGGCACAGCTGGGAACCCGCACTCGCTGTAGCCCGGTTCCTTGTAACAATGCGGGGAGGAGCTGGAGGCATCTTCCAGGGTTGACAAGAGACAGGGACAGGATGCAACCTCCCTAAATCAGAGGGGGTATTAGTTATTAGTTTTCTCTTCCTGCTGTAACAAATTACCGCAGACTTAGTGATGTAAGACAACACAGATTTATTCTCTGACACTTCTGGAGGCCGGGAGTCTGATGTGGTCCCACTGGGCTAAAATCCAGATGTGGGCGGGGCTGTCCTCCCGGAGGCTCCAGGGAGAACCGTCTCCTGCCTTTTCCGGCTTCTAGAGGTGCCGCGTCCTGGGCTCGGGGCCCCTTCCTCCGTCTGCACAGCCAGCAGCGCAGCGTCTCCCGTCTCTCTCTGCCTCTGACCCTCCTCCTCCCTCTGATGAGGACCCTGTGATGACCCTGGCCCCCTGGGAATCCAGGGTCATCCCCATCTCAGAGTCTTTACTTAATCCCACCTGCAAAGTCCCCTCTGCTACGTGAGGTGACACATACACAGGTCTCAGGACCAGGACGAGGTTGTCTTTGGGGGGCTGTTATGCTGCTGACCACAGAGAGGCACTTCCATCATGAGACAAGGCAATCCCCCAACTCTGTGGTCAGAAGCTGGATACAGCCATGCCTGAAGGGACTGTTTAACTTGCTGGGGTGAACAGAAAGCCGAGACAGGAGCTAACCACACATCCAGAGAGAACAACATGAATACCGACCTCCCTCCCCAGTCCCCTCCCTGTTCCCCACAGAGGGCTGAATGGCTTGAGCTCCAGAGTTCAGCCTAGAATCGCCAGACAGGATTTTGTTGTTTACAGCTAGATGAATATTTACATATAGATACACCAATGTAACCTCCATCCCAGTGAAGATCTACATTTCCTTTGCCTCAGAAGGCTCCCTCGTGCCCCCAGCTGGTCTACACCCCCTGGAAGTAATCACCACTCTGACTTCCATCACCAAGAATTAGTTTCACCTGTTCTTGAAATTCATCTAAATGGGATGTATGTGTGCTCTTTGTGTCTGACTTCTTTGGCTTAACATGTCTGAGAGATGCATCCATGATGTTGGGTATATTGGTAGCTTTTTTATTGTTCTGTAGTATTCCATCGTGTGGGCATACCACCATTTAGTCATCCATCCTACTGTGGGTATTTGGGTAGGGTGGATATTTGGGTTCTGTCTAGTTTGGGGCTATCATGAGCAAATCTGCTATGAACGGTCTTGCGCAAGTCTTTTTTGTGGACACAAGCCCTCATCTCTCTGGGGCATTTGCTCAGGAGCGGAATTGCTAGGACACAGGATGAGGAGAGATGGCCAGTCTTCTAAAGCGGTTGAACCAGCTTCTACCCCCACGAGCAGTGGCTGAGAGTTCTCCTTCCTCCATCCCAGGAGGACTGGCCAGCAGTCAGGGACTCAACAAGATCCGCTGACACCATTTTCTACCAAAGACTAGTCACCTCAGATCTGCCTTCACTTAAGGATAATTAAAAATAAGAATAAAGAATGGGAGAACCATGAAAAGACCCCAGACCTTAAAAAGAGATTCAAGCTGCATGCAGGAGCATGTGTTGCAATGAGATTTACTCCGAGAAACAGAAGACAAACGTTCCGTGCAATCTCAGGGAAAAGAAGACATGGGGGATGGCCTGGTGGCCTAGTGGTTATGTTCGTGCCCTCTGCTTCAGTGGCCCGGGCTCCCAGGTTTGGATCCCGGGCGTGGACCTACGCACCGATTATCAAGCCACGCTGCGGCAGAGTCCCATATAAAATAGAGGAAGATGGTCACGGATGTTAGCTCAAGGCCAATCTTCTTCAGCAAAAAAAAAAAAAGACATGGATTTTAAAGAAAAAAGATGAAAGATAAAATGCTAAGATAAGAGATGAAGATGGGGGCCGGCCCCGTGGCTTAGCAGTTAAGTGCGCGCACTCCGCTGCTGGCGGCCTGGGTTCGGATCCCGGGTGCGCAGGACACATGCTTCTCCGGCCATGCTGGGGCTGCGTCCCACATACAGCAACTAGAAGAATGTGCAACTATGACAGACAACTATCTACTGGGGCTTTGGGGGAAAAAATAAAATAAAAAATTTAAAAAAAAAAGAGATGAAGATGGAAACTTAGCTAAGGAAACAATGGAAAGAATGACAGAACAAAATTTCAGATATCGTTGGATGTGGTATAGCTCAGAATCAACGTTAGGGCAAATCAAATCCGTGTGGATCACTGGTTTGGTAGATTATTTCAGAAGGCAGAGGAAAAAATAGACAAAACAGAGCATGGATATTCCCAAACCGAGCTGCATCCCACAGTTTAACAAAAGAAAACTTTCCTCAGACGAAGACAGGTCTGAACCTACAGTCCAATAAAGGGCTTCCATTTTTGAGGCAAAATCAGAGTAAAATAATCAACTCTTATATTTCTCTCCAGGACAATTTGTGCTTTTCAAGACCAAGAGAAAAAACATACAAGAACGCAGGTTAAAACAAAAAACAAAGAAAATCTGAGAAGCTGTCACAGCCAAGAGGAACCTAAGGAGACATGAGGACTAAAGGTCGTGTGGGATTCTGGGCCAGAAAAAGGACATTTAGGGGAAACTAAGGAAATTTGAATAAAATATGAACTTAGTTATTAATTACGTATCAATATGGGTTCATTAATTGTGACAAATGTACAATACTAGTGTAAGATGCTAATAATTGGGAAAACTGGGTGGGGTTTATAGGAATCCTCTGTACTGTCTTAAATTTTTTCTGTAAATCTAGAGCTGTTCTAAAAAATAAAGTTAACAGCCTAAAAAGACAAAAATCAGGATGGTTTCACATTTCTCCTCCACAACCTCAACATTTAGAGGCAGTAAAGCATTCTCACACACAAAAAAATATAAACGTGAATTAACCAGATGGTAGGAATCCTTTCGCCATGTGTACACATATCAAATCACCATGATGTACACTTAAGTATCTTACAATTTTATTTGTCAATTATACCTCAGAGCTGAAAAAAGATTAAAAATTTTTTAAAAATCAGAAGAAAGGCAATAAAGCAAAATGTTTTGATGGGAAAGCACTGTGTGCTGAATTCTATCCTAAGCGAGTTATCGTTCACGTATGAAGGCGACAGCCACACGTTTTTATGTGGGAGTGAGAAATGCACCACTTACTTGTTCTTCCTAAAAAATTTAGTGGAGGGTGTGCTGCAGACAGAAAAAATAAAGAAATTCCCAAAGAAGCAGCCGCCGTGAGCAATTACAGCGTTTAAACATTAAATTGGGTAGGTAGAGTGGTGGAAAATACGATTATGAAACAAACAGTAAATACAATTTTTGAGAGATGACATATAATATACAAACATAATAATTTAAAAGCAAAAAACTGAGACAAAATCCTAGATCATACCAACAAAAATGGAAAGTTTTAGGGATGCAGCAAAAGACTATTACTGGGTGTGGGGTTGATAGATACTGTTCTATTAATAAAATTCCATATTTGAAAAATACACTGTCACTGTTGTTTTAACCTAAAAATGACTACTGGTAGACTACGACAAAATATATTCTTCCCAAATGCCTGAAGAAAGAAAATCCAAGAAGACATTGATCGTAATACAAAGAAATAAAGCAATCAGCAAGAGGCATTGACGGAAGAAAAAATAAAATCACGTTATCAGAGTAAAGCTAGAAATCTCCAGTACACAAATAAATGTAAATGACATAAATTCACTTGTTTTTTTAAATACTCAGTTTGGTGGGGGGATCAAAAATCAAAATCCAACTTTATGTGCACACAGAGACCCAGGTGACTTGGGAAGATTAAAAGTAAAAGATTGTTCAGTGACATGTGGGAGCCTGGAACAGAAACGGGACATGGGTGGGAAAGCAGGAAGGCCAGATGGAACGCAGAGTTTAGTTCATGGTCGCATGCCAATGCGGGTTTCTCAGTTGTGACAAGTGTGCCATGGTGATGTTCAGTATTAACATCGGGAATTCTCTGTGTTATCTTTACAACTCTTCTGTAAATACAAAATTATTCCAAAATGAAAAAAAAATTTAAACATACAGGGAAAACCTAGATGAGTTTGGGTTTGGTGATAACTTTTTGCATACAGCACCAAAGGGATGATCCATGAAAGGCACAATTGGTCAGCTGGACTTCCTTAAAATTCTGTTCTGTGAAAGACACAGCCAAGAGAATGAGAAGAAGAGCCACAGACTGGGAGAAAATATTTGCAAAAGACACATCTGATAAAGAACCCGTATTCAAAATATACAAAGAAGTCTTAAAACTCAACAATAAGAAAACAAACAATTCAATTTTTAACATGGGCAAAGACACAAACAGATACCTCAGCAAATGAGATGGCCAATGAGTGTATGAAAAGAAGCTCAATGTCATACGTCATTAGAGATTGCAAGTTAAAACAACAATGAGATATCATTATTCACCTATCAGAATAGCCAAAATCAGGAACGTTGACGACACCAAATGCTGGCGGGGATGTGAATCAAGAGGAACTCTCACCCATTGCTGGTGGGAATGCAAAATGGTACAACCATATTGGAAGACAGTTTGGCAGTTTTTTACAAAACTGAACTTACTCTTACCCTACGATTCAGCTCCTGGGTATTTACCCAAAAGAGCTGAAAACTTATTTCCACACAAAAACCTGCCCGTGGATGTTTATAGCAGCTTTATTCGTAATTGCCAAAACTTGGAAGCAAACAAGATGCCCTTCAGTAGGTGGATGGATAAATGAACTGTGGTCCAACCAGCAAGGGAATACTATTCAGCACTAAAAAGAAATGAGCTGTCAAGCCTTGAAAAGACATGGAGGAACCTTAAATGCATATTGCTATGTGAATGTAAGTGATTTACTAAGGGCCTATTACAATCTGAAAAGGCCCTGTGGTGTGCGATTCCAACTCGAGGACATTCTGGGGAAGACAAAACTATGGAGACAGTAAAAAGATCCGTGGTGTCCAGGGATTGGGGGAGGTGGGGATGAACAGGCGGAGCACAGGGGATTTTTAGGGCAGTGAAACCATTCTGTGTGATACCGTAACAATGGATACACATCATTAGACATGTGTCCAAACCCACAGAATGTCCACCACCAAGAATGAACCCTGACATCCTATGGACTTTGGGTGATGATGATGTGTCTGTGTAGATTCATCGACTGTAACGCGCGTTACTCAGTGGGGGATGTTGATAATGGGGGAGGCTGTGCTTGTGTGTAGGGGCAGGACGTATATGAGAAATCTCTTATTTTCTGCTGAATTTTGCTGTGACCTAAAACTGCTCTGAAAAATACAGTATATTAAAAAAACCCCAAAAGAATGGATAAAGCTGTACCAGGCAAATGAAGCCCGAAAAGGCGGGAAGAGCCACGATTCTGACATCAGACAAAAGCAAATTCAGGATGAAAAGAATGGACTGCATAAAGAAGGCCATTTATTATTGTTAAGACTGTAACGCAGACAGAACATAAGAGTCAGGAACCTACGTGTGCCAAAGAACACTCGATGACGTGAAGCTACCACAGAAAGGGAACAGCTTTAGAAATACCTGAAAAAGTGGGTAGATGCCTCATGAAAGGTCTTTACCCACCTCTCCCTGTACTTGTCAAAAGGAGTAAACAGAAAAATAAGACCAACAAGAATCAACTGGGGTTGAGCTAATAGACACATGAAACTCGGCTGGGGCGGAGGACAGCATTTCTTTCCGAGACTGAGGGAACTCTCTCGAATGTCAGCCACCTATTAAGCCACAAAGAAATCCCCAATACGTTTCCAAGGGTGGAAAAGCACTGCCATGTTTGTCAACCGCAATGAACACAGCTAGAAATAAATAACAAAGTATTAAAAAGCACTAATTCTCGGGTCAAAACAATTCCAGAGTATTTTAGGTGATAATGAGATGATGAGGGCCGGGCACAGAAACATTGCCCCAAATGCTTTCATTGCTAAAGATGATAACAGTGGGTGTAAATAAAGTCGGCAACTCAAGAAGAGAACAGCAGCCCCAAACAGAACTAATGATGGCTGAGGAACAAATTAATAAAGATAAAAGCCGAAATTAATGACTTAGGAAAGGGGGAGAGCAGCAGAATTAATAAATAAATCCCACAGCTGCTTCCTCGAAAAAAATAAAGCCCTCTAAAATAGATAAAGCAGCTGGTGTAATCAAGACAGAGAGAGAAGAAACACGCATGAAAATTAGGCTGTGAAACCGTAAATACCGAGGACGCTTAGATGCACGGAGATAAAACGTTGTGGGATTCTATGCTAATGAACAGAATGAAATGGATGATTTCCTAGGAAAAATATAAATCAGCCAAATTGACCCAAAAAGCAGCAGGACACTTAAAGAAAAACCAGGGAGAAATTGGCCTTAAGATGATGCCACAGGCTTCTACCCAAAATAATTGGAAAAGGGTGTTCTAACAAAAACTTGTTCACGAACGTTCACAGCAGCACAATTCAAAATAGTCACAAAGGTGGAAACAACCCAAAAGTCCACGGATGGATGATGGATAAACACAACGTGTCCATCCACACACTGGAATATGACGCAGCTGTGAAGAGGAGTGAGGCCCTGACACAGCCACACCGTGGATGGACCTTGAACACACGACGCTCAGTGAGAGAACCAGACACAGAAGGACACACGGTGTGTGATTCCACTGATGTGAAATGTCCAGAACAGGCACATCCACAGACAGTGGGTTCGTGGTTGTCAGGTGCTGGGGAGGGGGATGGGGAGTGACTGCTAATGGGGACGGGGTTTCCAACTGGGGTGATGTGATTTTGTGATTTATAATAAGAAATGTGTACTTAGTCTTCATCCCTGGTCCTGGCACAGAGCTCCTAAAACCCTTGGAATTTCCTAAGTGATAAAGGTGTCTTTTGATATTCATAACAAGCCCCTTCCAACCACACCTGAGTTTAGGTTAATGAGATGACTTCTGGAAAGCTCTAAAGATGGGGCTGGTTACCAGGGAGCTAACTGTGATTAGAGGGATGGAAATTTCAGCCCCACACCCCAGCCCACCAGGGAGGGAAGAGGGGCTGGAGATTGCGTTCAATCACCAATGGCCAATAATTTAGTCAGTTGCACCTGTGTAATGGAACCTCCATAAAAACCCAAGAGGACGGGGTTCGGAGAGCTTCCAGGTTGGTGAACACGTGGAGTAGCGGGGAGGGTGGCACAGCCCAGGGAGGGCATGGAAGCTCTGTGCCCCTTCTGAATCCCTTGCCCTAAGCATCTCTTCCCAGCTGTTCCCGAGTTGTATCTTTTTATAATAAACCAGTCATCTAGTAAGTAAACTGGATTCCCGAGTTCTGTGAGCTGTTCTAGCAAATTAATTGAACCTGAGGAGGGGGTGGTGGGGACCTCTGATTTACAGCCAGTTGGTCAGAAGCACAGGCAACAACCTGGACTTGAGATTGGTGACTGAAGTGGGGGTGAACTTGTGGGACCCTCTTAACCTGTGGGATCTGACGCTTTCTCCAGGTAGATGGTGTCAGAATTGGGTAAAAATTAGGGCACCCAGCTGGTGTTGCAAAGAATTGATTGGTGTGGGGAAAAACCCCCACGTGTGGTGATCAGAAGTGTCAGAAGTGGGCCGGCCCCGTGGCTTAGCGGTTAAGTGCGCGCGCTCCGCTGCTGGCAGCCCGGGTTTGGATCCCGGGTGTGCACCGACGCACCGCTTCTCTGGCCATGCTGAGGCCGCATCCCACATATAGCAACTAGAAGGATGTGCAGCTATGACTTACAACTATCTACTGGGGCTTTGGGGGAAAAAAATAAGTAAATAAAATTAAAAAAAAATAATAAAAAAATAAAATTAAAAAAAAAAGAAGTGTCAGAAGTGACATAATTAGTAAGTAGCATAGTAGAAAGAAGAAACACAGGAGTGTTTTTCCTTTACAGGTGATAAAAAATTTGTGAAACTACAGAAAAGTGATGGTCGCACGGTATTGTGAATGTACTAAATGCCACTGAAGTGTCCACTGTACGATGGCTGATTGTGGTATGTGACTTTCACCTCAATTTTTTAAAAATATGAAAAAAAAGAGATGATGCCAGACCCAGACGGTTTCACAGGTTATACCCGGCAAGGTTAGAGAAAGGACAAGAGAACTTGATTTCATTCAACCATCCCAAAGCAGGGAACAATGAGAAACGCCCCACACTGGGGTGACTAGTGCCCTGTCCCCCCAACTCACGTCCACCCGGAACCTCAGAACGTGACCTTATTTGGAAAGAAGGTCTTTGCAGGTGTAATTAGTTAAGATGAGATTGCACTGGATCAGGGTGGGCCCTAAATCCAATGACTCATGTCCCTATAGGAAGGCCATGTGAAGACCTGGAGAGACACACAGGGGGATGGCCATGTGACGACAGAGTTCCAAGTTACACCACCACAAACCAAGGGATGCCAAGGATCATCAGAGCCACTAGAAGCTGGGAGAAGGACATGAATCTGATTCTCCCCCAGAGCTTCCAGAAGGAACCAGCCCTGCCAGCACCTTGATCTCAGACTTCGGGCCCCCAGAACTGTGAGGGGGTAAATTTCTGTTGTGTTAAGCCCCCCAGTTTGTGGTACTTTGTTACGGCAGCCCGCAATTATTTCACACTACCCTCGGACCACAATACCAAACCCACCAAAGAGAAAAAGACAAAGAAATATGCAGGCCTCCCACCCGTTAAAGGATGCAAAAGTACAAACTAAACTCTCATTCAGGTGAATCCAGGGTTATTTGAAGAAAAAAACCACCATCATCAAGTCAGGCTGGTTCCAGGATGGCAGAAGTTAGAAAATCTATTCATATACTTCACCATCTTAATAGATGGGAGGAGATGAACCAAAGTCTCCTTTAGTAGATGTGAAAAACATTTGACAGTAATTCCAGGTGAGACGGGAAAAGAAGGCTCTGCTCTTAACGTGATAAAGAATTGGGCACATCAGCTGGATCATTATTAACCACACGGAATCTCCATGGGAATCCTGAAGAGGTTCCCAACAGTGTCTTCTACTTTTTCATTGGTGACCCGTACATGCCTTGACTAGGGGCAAGGTTTCCACGTGGGAGCAGAGAGCTACACGTGAGGTCTGTACTGAACGCTGAAACCGGCACCAAGTGTCCCCAAATCTCTGAAGCCCACTGCGCATTGAGAGTGAGGGCTGAACGGGATGTCGTGGTCCTTCTGATGGGGTCAGGCCTCCTTCTGTCTCTTTTCCACAGAGCCTTCCAGTAAATGCCTATTGCTGAAAGTAATTCATCAACATCACCGGTGTGGTTTAAGCCCACTCTGGAAGTGCTAGCCAGCTCAATAAGGCAGGATAACAAAATGGACTGGGTTAATAATGGAACAGGAGGGAACACTTGAATCAGTTTCCTATTCAGTGTAATTTTCCTCAGTCAATGTAATTTTGAAACAGGACATAAACCATTGACCAGCTTAAACTAATTTTGCTTTCTTAAAACAGGTTGTTGATTAATCAAAACTTGCTCAATAACAAAGACGGCACCGTGCATGCACCAGGTGAGAACCCATAGCTCCAGGATGACCCCAGAACCAAGATAAATGTTGCTACCTGATCCCTTTATGAGTCAAGAAGTCCTTCAGTAAAGAAAATCTGGCTTCTGGCAGCCCAAGTAGCTTGATTACCGTATATGGACTGATTTGAGACTAGCCAATCAGCTTCTGCCCCTAACTGCTTAAATTTCACCATAAACCTTGGATCCGAGAGACAGATTTGAGAGCCTTGCCTCCTGTCTCCTTGCTGGTCGACCTCGCAATAAAGCTCTTTCTTTCCTCAGAAGCCAGTGCCATAATATTGGCTTCTATGCGCATCAGGCAGCAAGCCCTTGCTCAGTAACAATTTGCTACAGCCTTGGTAGGAAACAAATTCACCCACACTGTTTTTAGATGGTGTCATTGTATCATGGAAACCCCAAGAGGATTTCTGAGGAGCCATCAGCATACTCAAGATGGTTACAATGCAACTAGACAAAACCAACAATAGCCTTCCACAAACTGGCAACAACCAGAGAGAACACATATGAGAAAAGAAAATTCATTCACAACAGCAACGAGAACAGAAACTCAAAAGCCTTCAGAGGAAAAAAAAACCCAAAAGACACATGCAGGACTTTAAAAAATTCAAAACTATCGAAAGATTAAAAAAACACAGAATAAATGGAGAGATGCCCCATTTGCTGGGTGAAAAGATCCAATAATGTAAAAATGTCAATTTCCTCTAAATTAATCCATACCTATTTATTTCAATACCAATCAAAATTCCAATCAGGTTTTTTTCCCCACAGGATGAAGGGGAACTGAGTAAAATTATTCTAAAGTTCACGTGGCAGAAAACACGTTCAGGAGTTGCCAGGATTTTAAGAGCAGTGTACTGGGAAGGGGGCACTTGTTTTTGCAAAAAAATTGAAATGTGTTGTGAAATTACAATAATTATATAGTGACACTAAAAGCTGGCCTAAAAGCTAACCGAAGTAAATATGAGTTTCGAATACAACTGAGGTGTCATTTTGTTTTTGGTGGGGAGGCTGCTGTTGGCACAACTGGATGCTATAACATAGAACGATGTGGGTTATCTACTTCCTTTCTTACACCAAAGACAATCCATTCCTGGGGGTCTAAAATCTCTCACAGCCATGCAGAGATGGTTGTAAGACGTTCGTTCAGCATTCTTTGACTGGTTTTTAAAAATTGGAAATAATCTAAATATCTGTATCAGTTGGGGTCTCCACCATGGTAAATTGATGGCAAAACAGGCCCCAAATCTTCAGTGCTTTCTTTGAGAGGACTTTGTAGTGATGGGGGAGGGTAATATCTCGCCCCTGGGCTCAATCATGTTATTTGCTGTGGCCCGTAGAATGCTAGCCGTTTGATCCAAGCAGAGACCAGAATCCCCCTTCACGATGCAGGGCACCATGCCTTCACCATGCTCAGATGTACGAGTTACCTATTGCTGTTTAAAATGACCACAAACTCAGCAGCTTAAAACAACACTCATTTATTATCTCGCAGTTTCCCTAGGTCAGAATTTTGGGTACAGTGTAACCGGGCTCTCTGCATAGGGTCTCACAAAACTGCAGTTGAGCTATGAGCTGGGCTGTGCGACTTTTTGCAGCCTGGGGACCTCTTCCAAGCTCGCGTGGTTGCTGGTAGACTTCAGTTCCTTGCAGCTGTAGGATCCACGGCAGCTTGCTTCTTCAAAGCCAGCAACCAAGACAGATAGAATCTCAGCTGTTTGAGGTCTTTGACTGAAGGAAGATCTGGGACCTCTTTTCATCAGGGCTCACCTGAGTAGGTCAGGCCCACCCCGAGTCATCTCCCTTTTGATTAACTCAAGTCAACTATGTAGGGACCTCCATTACATCTGCAGAATCATCAGCTTATGCCATAGTCTATGCATTAGAAGCAAGTCATAGGTAATGACCACATTCAAGGGGAGGGGACCCTACAAGAGGGTGACTCACTGGGGGCCAACCTAGGGTGTGTCTGCCTCACCAGGCTACCTCTGGTCTCAGGATCGGGAAGAGGGAGCTGAGTCACCCCAGTTATCCAGACCATCCCACCTCCATCAGCCGACAGCTAGCCAACCCCAGACAAGATCAGCAAATGGACCACCCCAATCACGTGAGCAATACAGTTATATATGTACCATTACATATTGCAACATACTGTTATATATATAGATACTGTTATATATTATAACATACTGCTATATATGACAACATACTGTTATATATTGCAACACACAGTTATATATATATTGTTACATATTGCAACATACGTTATATATTGCAACATACTGTTTTATATATATGTATTGTTATATATTGCAACATACTGTTATATATGGCAACAGACCATTTTATATATATATATATATGTATATATATATATATATACTGTTACATATTGCAACATACTGTTCATATATTGTAACATAGTGTTATTTATGGCAACATACTGTTATATATTGTAACATACTGTTATATATATAGTTATATATTGTAACATACTGTTATATATATACTGTTATACATTGTGGTATAATATACACTCTGCTATACTGAGGTATTACAGGTGTTTGTTATGCAGCAACTATGGCCCCTGATGACTGATACACCAGCACTAATTAGAGTTTCTGCAGGGAAGAGATGGTGCATGCTCACTGAGAAGTTGAATAAAGTTTAATAAAGACTTTTTTTAAAAACAAAGGTTTGGACAACTTGAGAAACACAAGGGATGGTACAGGACCCCAAGGAAGGCGCATCCTTGAACTTCTCCTGCCCTCCAATCTCCTGCAAGAGCTCCTTGTTGGCCAAACCCAAATGGAAACCAGGGAGCAAGAAGTCACGTGGGTCAGCCTCTGGGGGCACAGAGCAGGGTGGCAAAGGGCAGAGGGAGAGTCGGGGGCAGTGGGGAACAGAATTTCTCCAGTGCAGTGTTTATCAATACAAGAATGGTTACATTCTCAACAGGGCATCCACACACACGGGGTATTATCGAGCCACTAAAAAGAAGAAGGCTGCCTTACAGATGTACGGATGCGGAAAGCTGTCCAGCATCTGTTGCTAAGGGAACAAGGCAAGATGTGCAGCAGTATGTGTACCAGGCTCCTATTTGTGTAAAGTCGCACACGTGCACGTCCTTTCATTGTCTGGGGAGCGGCAGTAAGCATGGACTGACGGGCAGCACGGCACAGACCACCTGGAATCAAAGCCTCGTCCCCCACGAACCAGCTCTGGGAGCTTGAGCAAGTGGCTTGATCTCTGTGCCTCAGTTTCCACATTTGTAAAACAGTGAACCCATACCACAGGGTTCCTCTGAGGGTTAAATGAGATACTATAGGGAGAGCACTTAGAATAGCACGTGGCATCCAGTAGGCACTCAATAAGTATGAGTGTTTAATTCTCACTGAATGCACTTCTGTATTGTTTGAATTCTTTTATGTCAAGCACGCAAAAGACAGTAATGGAAAGAAATAAATCCCAGGTGGCCTAAAGTTTTAAACATAAGTAATGAAAGCACAGACGTATTGGAAGGACAAGTAATAATTTGAGAGTAGACGAATGTATATAATTTGGGGGCGAGGAAGACTTTCTCGGCAAGAAACTGAAGGCAGACAATATAAAAGGAAGATGGATACATTGGGCTACATGAAAATTAAAACATCACAAGCAAAAATAAAAAGCAAATGATAGACTTAGAAAAACGTTAAAATATGAATGGCAAAGATAATATCCTCAGTTTATACAGAGATCTTATAAATTGTTAAGAGAAAACATAGGTACCCCAAATGAAAAATGAGCAAAACATCAGAATAAGAAATTCACAAAAGCAATGACAAATGGCCCAAACGAGACGAGATGATAAAAAGGAGGTACTATGTTCTACATATTAGACCAGAGAAACTGAAAAGAATAATAGTACCCACTGCTGGAGTGGATATGGGTGTCTCCTCTCCTCCAGGGAGAGCAGAAAGTGGACAGCCTTGCAATCGGGTGATTTGGCGATAAATCTCAGAAGACTCCTTTCCCAGTGACTATCCTCTAATTTGCAAAACCATCAGAGAAGATTTAGCACAAGGATGTTCATTACAGTATTGCTCTGAACAAGAGAAAATTATAAAGACTTTAAAGAGAGGTGGCTGATTAAATAAACTTGCATATTCAAAAAGTTAGCCATAGAATTACTATATGACCCAGCAAGTCTACTCCTGGGTCTACAGCCCAGAGAATTGAACACAGGTGTTCAAATAAATATGTATACACATGTGTTCATAGCAGCATGATTCACAATAGCCAAAAGGTGGAAGCAGCCCAAATGTGCATCAATGAATGATGGATCCACACAATGTGTCCACCCACACACTGGAATATTATTCAGCCGTGAAGAAGAGTGAGGCCCTGACACAGCCACACAGTGGATGGACCTTGAACACACGATGCTCAGTGAGAGAACCAGACACAGAAGGACACACGGTGTGTGATTCCATTGATGTGAAATGTCCAGAACAGGCAGATCCACAGACAGAAAGTGGGTTCGTGGTTGCCAGGGGCTGGGGAGGGCATACGGAGGGACTGCTAATGGGGACGGGGCTTCTGTTCTGGAATTTGATAGTGGAGACAGCTGTACGACTCTATGAATATGATAAAAACCACTGAATTGTACACTTTAAAATGTTTAATTTTATGCTATGTGAATTTCACCTCATTCTTAAAAAAAGGGAAATAAAAGAAAAATAAATAGACTCTTACATTGGCAAACACAACACAGCTATCCACAACTGCAAAAAAGATGACTATCGACTGGCTTAAAAAGATTCACAATATGACTTGAAGCAAAATAGAGGTCACACACAGCGTTTCAACTCCCAATTTATGAAATGCATATATTCTTATCCCCAAGCATATCTGCATGAAAAAAGCCTGAACTTGCATGGATCAGAAAAAGAGAGGTCCAAATGCGATGTGGAATCCTGTGTGGGATCCTGGAACAGGAAAAAGACGTTACAGAAAATCTGGAAAAACCCAAATCAAGTCTGTGAGACATAATCCAGTGTGTACCAGCGTTCATTTCTGAGCTGTAACAAACGCAGCGGCGACATAAGATGTTCGCATGAGGAGAAACTGGGCGGAGGGCTCTGTCTTATCTTTGCAACTTCTCTCTACGTCTAAAATTATTCCAAAATAAGTTTATTTTTTTTAAAGGGAGAAACTGCTCTTTTAGTTCCAAGAAATGAAATCACCAATAATTACATTTTCTCCGTGACACATTTCGGTATTTTCTAATTATTTCTGACCCTGGTGACGTATTACTTCTTTAACCAGAAAGAGCTGCTAATGTTTTAGTGCAGGCTGCAGACGACGTATGAAGCCATTTTTGTAAACTTGCTTAATATTTATGTACAATTATTTTACATGAACGAACACGTTTGCATGTAAGAAATCTCAGGTCTCTCTCTGGATCGGTGAGATGGATGTTTTTTGCTGTGCTGGTTGATTATCCTCATTTTACTACAGTCTTGCCACCATAGATATGCAGTGTTTCTGTCATAATAAAAAAAAAATAATGGGATTTATTTTTCTATCCCTGAAACTTCCCCTACGGCCTTGCACGAATTTGCCCAATGACCTTTCCCCATACCCGCAACAATTGATCCTTAATCAAATATTCAAATGGGTGCTTCGAGGAAAGACACAGTGATTCGGCAAATTTGATGATAAATAATATTTCTTTGCCTCCCTCTCCCCCCAACCCGGTTGCTACTTGCTTCCCCAGTATCCCCCCCCCCTTTGGCAGCCTGGCCCCAACGTCGCCCCCAGCCCCACTGGAGTCTTGCAAATATCTTTTGGTTTTAAGGGTTCCCTGGGGAAGCCTTGTTCTAAATGAGGTGTAAAAATCTAAGCGGCACAAAAAAAATAGCGCGAGGTTGGAATCAATATTCTCTTCACAGCTCCATCGATTAACAACCATATTCTTCATTTATTAATTATGAAGGGGGATTTCAGAGCCGCCGTCTCCTTCTTTCGCTGTGACATGGCGGCTTCCCCCATCCCTGCTTCCCGCGGCTGCCTCCCTCCTCCGCTGCCTCCCCAGGTCTGGGGCCGTGGTACCCTGGCCTCAGCATCCCTCAGGCCTGGGAGAAGAGGAGGGAGGCACACCTGCCCCCACCTGGTGGTCCACCAGGTGCAGAGAGATTTGGCATCAGCCTCGCAGCAAATTATTCTATTTCTTTGCTCCCTTGCTGTTTTTTTTTTTTTTTCTCCTGTCTCCCTCGCTAGAACTTAAGCTCCTTGCAGGACCTCACCTGCTGTTTCCCTGATGTGTTTCTAACGCCCAGCACACATGCTCGATAAAGATTTGCTGAGCGAAGAGCAGGTGGAGATAGAAGAGAGAGGGCAGCCCGGGGGAGAGCAGGAGGGGAGAAGAAGAGACAGAAAGCGGGCTCAGACCGTGGTAAATTCCGGTGGGTTGGCCCACGGAAGCCTTGCTGAGGCCACCATGGGAGTGACAGCTGGCTTTGGCTCCAGGCGGTCCTGGCATCTCCCCTCCCTAACTGTGAGGGCTTCCATTTGCTCATCTGTAAAGTGGCACCTCCTTCAGATGACATGACCCCTCGTGTCGACCCTTGTCTGGGCTGAACTTGGTTGTTCATATGAAGGTGAAATGTCCTCCATCTGGGAACTCATGGGGCAGGGGCCAGGTCAGACTCAATTTTATCCCCAGAGTGCAGCATCAGGACGGCCCAGAAGTGACCAATGAAAAGGCTTGTGGTAGACACAAATGGATGGGTGAATTGATAAATAGATGGGTGGGGGGGCGGTAAATGGATGGATGGGTGGAAGGATGGGTGGGTGGGTGGATGGGTAAGTGGATGGATGGGTGGATGGAAGGGTGAAAGAATCAGTGAATGAGCAGGAGGGTGGTTGGGTGAATGGGTGAGTAGAAGGGTTGATGAATGAATGGGTGTGTAAAAATGGATGGGTGGACAAGTAGGTATATGAATGTGTGGATGGGTGGGAGGGTGGATGGATGGGAGGAAGGATGAGTGGACGGCTAAAAGGATAGATAAATGGATGCAGTGAATGGATGGATGAATTGGTGAACACATGAGTAGGTAGGTGAATGATTTAGGGAACGGATGGTTAGATGGGTGAGTGGTTAGGTAGATGAATGAATAGGTGGGTAATGCATGGGAGAATGGATAGACAAATGGGTGATTGGTGGATGAATGGATGGGTGGATGGATGGATGCATCAATGGGTGAATGGATGGGTGGATAACTGGAAGATAGATAAATGAATGGATAAATGGATAGGAGGATAGAGGGCTGAATCAATAAGTAAGTGAGTGGATGGATGGATGGATGGATGGATGGATGGATGGATGGATGGATGGGTGGGTGGATGGGTGAGTGGATGGATGGATGGATAAATGGCTAGAAGGATAGATAAGTGGATGGATGGATGGGTAGGAGGATGGACGGGTGAATCAATGAGTGGGTGAGTGGATGGATGGATGAATGAGGCATGGGGTTCATTGGTGAATGTATGGCTTGTTGACTGTGGGTGGATGGCTAAATGGACCAGCGTCTTGGTGAAAAGGCAGATGGCCAGGCGGGTTGGTGAGTGAATCAGTGGGTAGTTGGATGGATGAATACATGGACAGACACGTTGGTGAACGGGTGGAATAGTGGGCATACAGGCGGGCAAAGGGACTTAAGTGGGATTATTTTGCACAGGTTACTGTGCAGCCCCTAAGCTTTCTGGAACTCTCTTTCCTAGTATTTATTGTGCCTGCACAGGTGCTGTGCGAGGAAACCTCGGGCTGGCTCAGGGGCGACCAGGTTCTCTGCGGAGGAGGCACACGGGGTGGGGGGGAGGGAGGGGGACCTACAGAACGGTCTCAGGAGAAGCCGAAATAGCCACTGGACTTGGAGCCGGCACCAGGCACAGGCCTGGGGGGCGAAGAGCAGGATTCCAGGCACCGAGGGACCCTTGGAGGGGTAGGAAGCCCCTAGACCCAGCCGGGGCTCCTTCCTGAGGACCGGCTAACACCTGGAGCTGGCCCCCCACCTTCCAGGGCTCCAATGGCCTCTGCGCACCCCCACCGCCCCCAGCCCGTCCACGCTCTGCCCGCGCTGACCCTCCTCCCCTCCCTGACCCTGTCTGCGCCCACCCACCGGCCCCCAGTCCTTCTCTGTGCGGTTGCTGGAGGAGAGGGAGGCTCCGTGCGGGGTGCTGGGGTGCAGAGCCCGGCAGCACGAGCTGTCAGCGGCAGATCTCGGGGAGGGGCGCCTCCGCCCGAGGTCGATGGGAGCGGGGGCCCGGGCTGCGGTTTATACTGAATCCACGAAAATCACCGAAGCTTGAAAAGTGCTCGATACGCCATCGATCGCTCTCTGCTGATCGGCGCCCTGCGCAGCCGGCTGGAGGAAGGGCCCGCGTCCCCGCCCCCCGTGCGCCCCACGCGGGGCGCCGCAGCGCACCTGCCCCGCCCACCCGGGCTCCAGCCCCGGGGCCAGGGGAGGGCATCCCCTTGCGGGGGGCAGACCCGGCTCCTCCTCCTCTGCCAAAAGCCCCCCAAACCACCCCCCAGGGCCTTCCGGGTTTGCTGTGTGGCCCTCGGCCTTCAAAATCCTTCCGCGGCTGTTGTGGGTGACGTGGAATTAAGACAGACAACCTGGCTTGGGAAAACAGGGAGCATCCACGGCCGGGCTGTGTGACCCTGCGTGCGTCTCTTAACCTCTCTGGGCCTCCGTTGTCTTTTCTGTCAAATGGGTACGGTAACACAGGTAACCACGTCAGGAATTCTTGGCTTCCTTAGCGTCTCCCAGTTCTGCATTTTCTTCCATCTTTTGGGGGCCTCCCCTTTCCTTCTCAGCTGGGGGAAAGGGTTTCAGGCAGACGGAACAGCATGTGCAAAGGCTTGGAGGCTGGACACACATGGGGCATTCAGGCTGTGACCCCTCTTTGAAAGGACCATGAGCGAGGAGGGGTGAGGTTGGCGAGCACCTTCTAGCGCAGCTTGGGTTTTTAATCCCCCGGGGGCAATAGGGAGCCAGGGGAGGATTTGGAGTAACATAACTGGGTTAGCATCTTCCCCCTAAAGCTGTGCCTGGGGCCTGGCGGGGCCTGGCCTCATCCGCGCCACCCCCAGGGCCCAGTGGTCCCCACTTCCTGCCCTTCTCCCTGGCTGACACCACACTGGCTCCCAGGTCCTTTCAAGCCCAGATCTGAACTTGCCCCTCCCCTGCTCTAAGCCCTCCCATAGCTCCCCATCACCAGTTCGGGTACCTTGGCCTGAGGCTCTACACAACCTGTGACCTGTCCAACTGCACGTCTACCCACACAGCTTGCCCTGCTCTGCCTCACGCTCTGGCACAGCCCAGCTGTTATCACTCATGTTCCCACCCCACCAGGCCCTCGTCCACCTGCCTGGGTTCCGCCCCCACCCAGCAGGCCTGCTAAGTCCCTCCTCGCCCTCCAAACCCCCACTGCAGCGCCCGCCCAGGCAGAGTCTCCCAGACGCCCCCCACCCTGGGGCCTCCTCTGGGCCGTGTCTGCTTCTGTGTCCCCAGCCTGCGACTGGAGGGCCCTCTGGGGGGCTTGGCATCGTCCTTCACGGGGTTGGGCATGTGGGGGTCAGCTGTGAGTTTCAGGATAAACAAACAGGTAGAAGGAGGAGGCAACGGTAGCAGAGATGGGAGGGGGGCTTTGGGGACAGAGAACCAGAACCTTCCTCCAACAGCCGGGGAAACTGAGGTCCAGTTGGGGGGTCCTGCCCCGCTCAGCTCCCTTTTGCTTTTGAGCCCAGCCCCCAGCCCTCACCCAGCATGAGCCCCCACCCCCTACCAGTTCCCGAGAGAGAGAGAGAGAGAGAGAGAGAGAGAGAGAGAGAGAGAGAGAGAGAGAAAAGCGAAGTGAGACCAGTGGCTTCCTTCCCCAACTCCTTCCACCGGAACCCTCCTTCTGGACTCTTCGGGGGGACTCCTCCCCTCAGGCGCCCTGGAGTCCCAGCCGCCACCCCGGGACCGCCATCTGACCTCTGCCGGAGCAGGGGCAGGGGCCGCCCCCTCCCCGCCCCTCGCATCTTTCTCCCCAAAGGTCAGCAAGCTAATTCCGTTCCTGTGTCTCTCTCACACCTCGATGATTAATAATTGAAGAAAATGCATTTCTTCAGGGGCCCCGGATAAATCAGAAATAGCTACGGCCTCTAAATGCTGCCGGAGGGCTGGGGACGCAGGTGAGGAGGGGAAGCCCCGAGAGGGGGTGTGGCCTTCTGGGGGTCTAGCAGCCACAGTAATACTGAAGAATCGTTTCAAAATCATACAATGGCGGCAGCAGGATTCACTCACTGAGGACTCGATCTGCATCTCGGAGGCACTTGCTCAGGCTTTTGGAGTCGTCCATCTCACTGCCTTCATTTTATAGATGAGGAAACTGAGGCCCAAGTCGGGGGCGGTGAGTGGCCCAAGGTCGCACAGCTGGGATTCAAACTCAGGTGGGGCGCGTCCCACACCTGGGACTCTGCCCAGGACCCCTCCTGGCATCTTCCCTTCAATTGAGATCTCGAGGCACGGTCCCATGCGCCTGGGACCGGGGGTGTTTGACCCCATGTGGGGCTTGTTCACTGCCTAGGATCTGCTTCACGGAAACTGACGAGGTCGAAAGTCCCTGAGGTACGCCGGTGTTCACAGCAGCGCAATTCACAACAGCAAAGGGTTGAAACAACCCGTGTCCATCAGCTGATGATGGATCCACACAACGTATCCACCCACACACTGGAATATTATTAAGCCATGAAGAGGAGTGAAGCCCTGACACAGCCACACCGTGGACGGACCTTGAACACACGATGCTCAGTGAGAGAACCAGACACAGAAGGACACACGGTGTGTGATTTCATTGATGTGAAATGTCCAGAACAGGCACATCCACAGACAGAACGTGGGTTTGTGGTTGTCAGGGGCTGGGGGAGGGGATGGGGAGTGACTGCTGATGGGGACGGGGTTTTATTTTGGGGATATGAAAGTGTTTTGGAACTAGGTAATGGTAGTGATTGCACAACCTCGAGTGTGTACTAAATACCACTGAATTGTACACTTTAAAATGGTGAATTTTATGTTATATGAATTTCAGCTCAATTAAAAAGAAAAACATATGACGAGGGCAGCCCTTCCCAGTCTCTGAGCATCTGTCTGTGTCTGGGGGATGCTGGCTTCCCACGAGGTGGGGTAACAAGCTTTCAATGCTCCTTGTCCAGTTTAAGACATACAAGGGTGGGAGTCTTTATTACCCACGTTCTCACCCCCAGTTGATTTCAACCTGTCCCACTTACCCTATGATATTTTGCCATTTGCCAGAACAAAATGTGCCAGGACTAACCTTGCTGCCCAAGCAATGGGGATTGATAAACAGTGGATGTCTCGTCCATGGGTGGAATGCTGGGTGGCTGTTAAAGGCGATGGAGGAGGAGACATCATAATGACATAGAAAGATGCCCATGTGATACAGTGAAAGTCACAGACTCACATGAGCCCCAGGCCTCTTTCAGCATTTTCCCAGGGTCCTAGCCCAGAGCCAGTTATACCCAGCAATTCCTGGGACCCTGGAGAAGAGCATCCTCATATCCCCTCCCTCTATGCCCACTTGTGGTGAATTGACTAGTGTCCCCTCCAAAAACCATGTCCACCTGGAACCTCATAATGGGGACTTATTTGGAAATACAGTCTTTGCAGATGTAACCACGTTAAGATGAGGTCATCCTGCATCAGGGTGGCCCCTAAATCCAATGACTGGTGTCCTTATAAGAAGAGAAGAGGGAGGCCAGTCCCATGGCATAGCGGTTAAGTGCACGTGCTCCGCTGCTGGCGGCCCGGGTTCGGAACCCCAGGCATGCACCGACGCACCACTTGTCAGGCCGCCAAGCTGTGGCGGCGTCCCACATAAAGTGGAGGAAGATGGGCACGGATGTTAGCCCAGGGCCAGTCTTCCTCAGCAAAAAGAGGAGGATTGGCATGGATGTTATCTCAGGGCTGATCTTCCTCACAAAAAAAAAAGAGAGAGAGAGAGAAAGAAGAGGACACGCAGAGACAGAGAGAAGATGGCGATGGGATGCGGTGAGGCAGGGATTGGGGTGATGCATCTATGGGAACGCCAAGGATTGCCGATAACTCTCAGAAGCTGGGAGAGGCGGGAAGGACCCTCCCCTGGAGCCTCTGGCGGGAGCATGGCCCTGTCACACCTTGATTTCAGACTTCTGGCCCCCAGAATTGGAGGAGAATAAATCTCTGTTTTAAGCCCTCCAGTTTGTGGTACGTTGTTACGGTGGCCCCAGGACACTCATCCACCGCCAACCTTGGAAGAAGGAAGAGAAGCGCAGAGGAGTGCTAGGGGGGCTGGGCCTCTTATGTTTCCCACCGCATTCTCGCCTCCTCAGGACCCCTCATCCGACAGGCGTTGCCCCTGTTTCTAAAGACGGGCGGCTCAGACAGGGCAGGTCAGCGGCTGAAAGCCACACAGCAGGCTGGGTGCAGGGCCGCAGGACCTTTGTGATGGCGGGGAGTGGGGGATCAGGGGCCTCCAGGACAATCAAGGTCCAAGGAAGCATCAACAGACCCTGCATCTCCTCCCCGTGTGAGGTAGGTTTGTCCCCTCCTGCCCGGCCTCAGCGCCCCTCCATCTGAGGCTGACCGGCGTCTGACCCAGGGTTCAAAGACCTCCATTTTTATGCCAGTCTCTGGAAAACCTCTTGGCTTTAAAACCAGACAACTCAGTGGAATGAGGAGGAGACAGGAGATGGAGGGAGGAGGGAAAAAGTGAGAAAGAGTGAGGAGGGAAAAGGCTGGGAAGAAAACAGAAGAGAGCGGAGGAGGAGAAGGTGGGAAGCAAGAAGAGAAGGGCCTCTCTCGTACCGGCCATGCTAGCCTCGTTCCTCCTGTGTCCTCATCTGGAAAATGGGGACAGCTTACCCAATGCTGGGGATTTCGAAGACCCAGCGCATTAAATAATTTAGCCCAGGGCCTCGCTCACTGCATATGCTCCATAAATATTATGAGGACGGTGAATCCCAGGCAGAGCAAAGTGGGAAGGAGCGGGAGGAGTGGGGACCGCCCTGTCTCTGTAACAGCTGCAGTCTCCGAGCCGGTGACATCCCCCCCTCCCGGCCTCAGCATCCCATCTGAGAACAAAACATGGCTGATGCCCACTGAGATGTGACACCTCACTGAATCCTCACAAAAGCCCTGCAGGGCAGGTACCGTCTGTACCCTCCGTCGGGGGGGGGGGGAACCCCAAGGCTCAGAGAGACTCGCCCACATGCCCGAGGCCACTCAGCTGGTGGGTGGTGGGCACAGGGTGCAAATTAGGGGAATTTGGCCCCTGCGTCCACCTCCGGGAGGAAGCCAGAAACCAGCTGACCCCTCGGCTGGGATGTTGGAAGATTTTAAGTGGATGGTCCAGCAAGCAGGCAGCTCTGGATGAATGTGCGCTGCCGCTGATGCTGTTGTTGTTATTATTATTAAAAGGAGCAGGAGGGGAGGAGATGGCGGGTGGCGGGGCACCCAGGCCCCTCCCTTAAGCCCTTCTCCGAGCTTATTAAGCGCCTCGGGCCGTGGCGATCGATGGCCACTGGGCGCCGGCTGCAGCATCCCTCCCGGCCCCGGGCCGCGCATGCGCCGGATTGATCGCAGCATCTCCGATCCATCGCCGCGCCGGCCCCGCCCCTCCTCCCCGGCCCGCGTTGCCGGGCAACCGCGGCTCGGCGCGCTCCCATTGGCCGGCGGCCGGCCGGGCTCCCGGGCGGCGCGTGGTCAGTTGGTCAGCGCGGCCGCGGCGTGGCCGGGGGCCTGGCTCCGGGCGCGGGTCGATGCCGCCTCCCATCTGACCTTTCCTGGCGCGGGGAGGGGGCTGCGGGCGGGAAGGGGGCCGGGGAGGATGGAGCAACCCGGTCCGTCTTGGAAAAAAGTTTATTGACCCGTTTCTTATCTCGGGGACGCACGGCTTCCTGCGGTGGGGGCGATGGAGGGGCCGGGGTGGGAGTGAGGAGGTGGCGAGGACCCCTCCAGCTCTCCCCGTCCCCGACATGCACACACGGGGCGCATCCACGAGCTGTACCTGGCCACCTCCCTGGGCTGGCTGGCCCCATTCCCTCGATGGGAGAACAAGGCTTGGAAGGGCTCGGCGGCTTGCCAAGTCACAGATTTATAAGGTGGAGGTGGGCCTGGTACCCGGAAAGTGTGGCCCAAGAGCTTCGGATTTTCTCTGCCACTCCAGGGTGACCACTGCACCCCCCAAAGAAGGCCAGAACATTTACCCCGTGCTCACTGGGCTCCACCACTCGCTGCCTATAGCCCACGAGGCTATGAGGAGGAACAGTGATTTAAATTAAAATGTCGTGCTGAAATCAAGGGCTCAGGGGTGCTGTGGGATCTTCGGGCCTAAACAGCAGCCCCCTCTCGCAGAAGTCCAAGGAGGCAGGACCCCGGCCAAGACTTCAGAAAAGACACTGGTGGTTTTTAAGGGGGTGTGAGGTGCCCTAAATCTTCCAGCTCAGTAAAAAAACCAAATCCCTAAGCCCCCGACGAGCGATTGGGCTTATTAAAATGAACAACTAGATTTTGTCAAAGGAGGGTCTACTGTGAAAATGCAGATGCTGTTTATAATAACATGGTAGAGTTTCCTGTGTGGGGAGAAAAATATTCCTTCTTTGAGGGTGAAAAACAGGATTGTGTGATTTTTAAAAAATTTTAGCATACATGATAGTTTTAATTTTTTTCCCCCAAAGCCCCAGTAGATAGTTGTATGCCATAGCTGCACATCCTTCTAGTTGCTGTATGTGGGACGCGGCCTCAGCACGGCTGGAGAAGCGGTGCGTCGGTGCGCGCCCGGGATCCGAACCTGGGCCGCCAGCAGCGGAGCGCGCACACTCAACCGCTAAGCCACGGGGCCGGCCCAACATGATAGTTTTAATATGCGTGCTGTGGCAAGTCCAGTGCTAAGAGATTTATTTAAATGGTCTCAATTAATCTCCCCCCACAACACCCCCAAATTGGCGAGGTTTTACAGAGGAGGAAATTCTGAAGGCAATTCTATAGAAAAGGACAAAACCATGGGCCACAGGCGCAGCCGTCTAAAATCAGTCTGGTCCTTTTGCTCAGGTGTCCCGGCCTCTGTGCCCTGCACGGACAGGCGTTACAGAGCTGCCGTCTTCGGGTCACCCCCCGCCCCAAATGTGCGCATTCATTCTACTTTATTTTTCGCATAATGCTGCGCTCGAGTCTCCAGTCTCCTTCCCCGGCCTTTGCATTTCCAATTCTTAACAGCTGAGGAAGGTTGCATTGACCGGTGGATTGTGCGGCAGTTATTTTTGCAAGCAGATGCTGGAATTCAATTTTTATTTTAACCTGGTTATTGAGTGGGGGGGGGGAGGTGGAGGTTGGCCGATTGGCGCTCGAGATGAGAAAGCTGGATTTTATCAAGGGATGAGCTGTTCCCAAAATGGCTGCTTGGGTTTGTGAGGGATGGAGGGTTTGGGGGCAGCCCTGAAGGAGAGTGTGTGAGCGTGGGCGAGCATGCGACTCCGTGTGCGTGTTAGTGTCTGAGTGTGCGAGCGAAGGTGTGAGAGCATGGGCGTGTACATGTGCGTGTGAGTGTGTGCGTGGGCGCACGTGACTGGCTTGCGTTGTGGGTGTGTGTGCGCGAGTGGGTGGTGTGAGGGCGTGAGGAGAGGGAGGGAGGCGAGGCTGTATGTGATTGTGCGTAATTTCAGTGTGTGTGCAAGTGTGTAAGTGTGCAATGCATTAGTGTGTGAGCATGTGGTGTGGGTGCAGGCATACGTGTATTTTTGTGTGTGAGCAGGTACGTGTGTGTGTGCATGAGTGTGAGCACGTGTATGGGTTCATACATATGATGCATGCCTGTGTATATTGGTGTGTGCCTGTGAGCATGCGCACTGTTTTGCACACGTGTGAGGGTACGCATGGGTGTTGCGTGTGTTCATGCGTGTGCACAGGTGTGTGCCGGTGTGCGTGAGGGCGCATGCCTGCACCTCCACCCCCGGACCTTCCTCTCTCGCCCAAGGTCAGCTCCCAACCTTCTGCAGCCGCTCTGGCCCTACCGGGCCTCCCTGCTGTCACCACTCTGTCCTCGCCTCAGGGACTCTGGTTCATCTGCTCCCCTGCTGACCCTGCTCCTCAGGGCTCCCTTCATGCCACCTGCCAGGTCCTCCCAGGTCCGCCAGCCCCGGTGCCTCGCTTGGGAGAACATGCCGGCAATTCTACGTACGCACGCATCCCATAAGTGTTGGCCTTCCTTGGGCGGCTGGGGGCAGAGCCTGTGTCTTGAGCTTTGCTCGGTCCCTAGAGCCCAGGACAGAACGACTGGAGGAGAATGTGACAGTCATAGGTGTGTGGCCCGGGCCGTATGTGGCCGGCACACTGGTGCCATTGCCGGCATGGAAGCCCCCTTTATAGATGGAGAGGCTGAGGCCCAGACAACAGCTCCCCCAACCCCAAGATGTGCCCGCCACCCCTCTGAGCACCCTCCCCGATGGGCATCAGGTGTCCTGGAATGCTGGCCCCGTTGGACGTGGCCAGGCGCATGGATTTCCAAAGCCGTTTCTCCATCTGGCAGCTTTATTAACCCAATTCGACCAATCGACTGATTGACGTGTTTGCTTATCGGCTCTCCCGCCTCTCCAGGGACCCGGGCCAGGTGCCCCCGCCTCCATTTCCATTGGCCCAAGAGGAGAGGGGACACCAGGACCCCCTCGCAGCCCCATCTCACACACACACTCACGATTACTGACACTTACACACTTTTAGTGATCAGGTCAATTTCAGTGGATCTTTCCAGAAGGCGGTGTGCCAACGTCTAACAAAATCAAAAAGACAAATTTAAAATTCTAGATTGGTGAGAACAAGAACTTTTACCTGTCACCTTCCCCGCTGAGTCCCGGGCCCCTTAAAACCATGCCCAGTGCATAGTAGACACTCAAAAAATGGTAAATAAATTTCCCGGGCCCCTGTGTTCCCCTAGAAATGTATCCCAGGGGTATACGTGCAAAAGTGTGGCAACATTCTCATCAGAGTATGCTCTCAGCAACACTCTCCGTTCCAGCAAGAATCTGGAAACCATGTAAATACTCAACGTGGGATGCTGGTTAAACGAGTCACAGGCCACCCTCACCACAGGGCGCCACGCAGCTGCCCGAAAGAAGGGCGCTCTCCAGGGAGTGGCATCGAATATTCCTGAGATATATTCGGTGAAAAGGCTAGCGGCCCCAAAGGAGTTTGCAGCCCGCGTCCACACACGATCCTGCACGCGGACGTGCACAGCAGCTTCATTCATAACCGCCCAGCCTGGAGCCGCCGAGACGCCCTGTAGTAGGGGATGGACAAACAGACCGTAGTCCGTCCAGACTATGGGACGTTATTCAACACTAAACAGAAATGAGCCTTCAAGCCACGAAAAGAAAGGCAGGAGCCTTAAATGCACGTGACTGAGTGAAGGAAGCCAGGCTGAGAAGGCTACACGCTGTGATTGCAACTACAGGACGTTCTGGAAAAGACGAAACTGTGGAGACACTAAAAAGATCCGTGGTTGCCAAGAGGTGGGGGGAGGTGAATAGTGGGGCACAGGGGATGTTTAGGGCAGTGACGCTGCTCTGTGTGGCACTGTGACCGTGGATGTGTGATATGATGCAATTAAATCCACAGAACGCACAGCACAGAGGGAATCGTGGTGTAAGTTGTGGACTTCAGTTCACGTGTGAATGTCCTGGGGCTGCCATAACAACGGACGTCAAACCCAGTGGCTTAAACAACAGAAGTTTATTGTCTCCGATTCTGGAGGCTGGAAGTCTGGGATCAAGGTGCCGGCGGGGCTGGTTCCTTCTGAGGCAGTGAGGGAGGGTCTGTCCCATGTCTCTCCAGCTTCTGGGGGTCGCTGGCCATCCTTGGTGTTCTGTGGCTTGTAGAAGCATCACGCCGATTTCTGCCTCTGTCTTCACATGGCCTCCTCCCTGCGTGTCTGTGTCCAAATGTCCCCTTCTTATAAGGACACCAGTGATATTAGATTATGACCCACCTAATGACCTCATCTTAGCTTGATCATCTGCAAAGACCCTGCTTCTAGGGTCCCATTCACAGGGCCTGGAGGTAACGACTGCAACATCCTTTGGGGGGACACAATTCAACTGGTGACAATGAATAACAATGTACTAATATTGGTTCATTGTGTAACAAATGCAACACACTGATGTTAATAATAGAAGAAACTGTGTATGGGGGTGGGTACAGGAATTCCCTAGACGCTGCTCAGTTTTCCTGTAAATCTAAAACTATTCTAAAAAGCAGAGTCTATTATTTAAAAAAAAAAAAAAAAGCGAGGTGCCCAGCAGTGAGTAGGGAAAGCTCACATTTGAGTAAAGAGATGAGACTGTCCGCCCATGCACGCTCGCCCCCTGTACAAACACGGACCCGGGGAACAGAGGTACCGTGCAGACGGGGACGGGGCGGGGCAGGAGGGTGGGACGGAGAAGGGGTTATTCGTCACTGTATAACGGACGTGTTGCTGTTTCTCAATTCTGTCCCCAGTGCAGACATTACTTCCTCAGAAACAGGGGTAGAGCCCTATCTTGTAACTTGGCTTTTCTGAAATTGGCCTTCACCCTCCCGCCCGTCTCCCGTTCAGACGACTCTGTCCCACAGTCTCTCTCCCCCTGGGAGCCAGCTCTGTCCCCTGTGATCCCTGTCTGTGGCCCCCAGTCCTCCCAGCTCACCAGCTCCGGGCCGGCAGGAGGCGGGGTGGCTCATCTCTACATAACTCAGTTCTCCTACAAAATGAGAAAACCTCACCAGCTTATCCTGAAAACGGTGCTTGTTTTCATTTAAAAAAATAATAATCCAATCATACCCCATTTCTGCTTTAGCCCCTCCCCACAGGCCTTGCCTGATCCAGCCTCTCATAACCCCACGTTCCTCTGACCCCAAAGCCTTTACCTCTGCTGTTCCCACCGCCTGGAATGCTGTTCCCACTTCACTTAATTAACGCCTGCTCCAACTACAGCTTTCAGGGCAAATGTCACCTTCTCGGGGAAGCCCCCAGGCCACCCGTCTGGCCCCCCCTTACTCTGGATCATGCTTGAAGGTCTGCCACCCCCAGACTGGCAGCTCCCCGGTCCCCCGCCCCTAGCTCGATGCCCAGCACACGGTAGGTGCCAGAAAGATCCTTGGGGCCATTGCACAAATGAGGCAATAGTCTGTGGGATTAAAATAAATGGAGACTCGCAGCCGCGTGCAGCAGGAACTCAGCAAATGGGATCACGCTGGAAGGGTTATTAGCAGCCGTCTGGAGCCCCCCCTTTCCTGAGCCCCCCAAGCCTGGGGGGGCACAGAGGACCCTTTAAGGGTCCAACGCCACCTTCTTTTCTCTGCCCGCCAGGCACCCACCCACCTGAGTGAGGCTCAAGTAGCCCATTAAGCGATTTTTCCCCTCCACTTACAGCTCGCGGCATCGACAGGGGTACTCAATATCTGAGGGGCCGCTGGCCTTGGAAGAGAGCGATCGAGAACCATCGCAGCCGCCTCGATAAAATATTCCCTCTTGTCAGCGCCTCCCGCCCGCCGAGCCGCGTGGCTGATGCCCTCCCCTAATGGGCCCGGGTCTCTCCCCTCCCGGCGGGTGAGACGCTGCACCCCCAGCCTTTCAAGCTCATCTCGGCTGAGATGCAAGGGTTGGGGGGGGTGGAAGGAGAGCTGTGCCCACCTCCCACCTATCCAGGTTCTGGTGGGGTCACCACCCCCTTGAAGTCCTCCCAGACCACTCGAGCCCTGGCCCCGGGTTCCTGCAGCCCTGATGGCCTCATGCTGTGGGGTGGGGGGTTGGGGTACATGGAGGGACTGGCTCATGTGGGGTCACACGGCCGTGTCCAGATATCGAGACTCTCATCTGTCCGTTCGTTCAACAGAAGGGGAGGCAGAGCTGGGTGCTGGTACTCACAGCCCTGAGGGGCCAACATGAGCAGGATGGGGTGGGGGCACAGGAGATGTTGGGGGGGGGACGAGACAGTGTGCAGGGCTGGAGGGAGGCCCGTCAGGATGCCATGGTGGCCAATGAGGGCGGACAGACCCAAGGGGACTGGACGGGGCTCGTCCAGCCTGCCTGGGGAGGGGGGACATGGGGTCTGACCCTTGTGGCATGGGAGGGGACTCCAATCGCCCGGCTGGGACTGAAGCCCCCTCCCCAGACCAGAAGCTCCAGTTCTGGCTTCAGCACCAAGAACAGCTCCCTGCTCCTCTCTGGAAGGCAAGGGGTCCCCACTAGTCAGAGCATCCCTAGCCAGGGACCCCAGGACAGGTGCCCCCAGATAGACCCAACTGCCTCCTGGTGGGGCCGTGGGGGCCTCCCGGGACCTCCTAGGGCCTCAGTGTCCTCAATAAAAGAATAATGCCTCGCCCCGGGGTGGGGAGGATGGGGGAGCTGCAGAGGTCACCGCTGTTTGCAAGCTACGAGTTCCTGGGCACTTCAGCATCTAGAATATCACAGGTCTTCACACAGAAGGGGCTGGGTGAGTGTCAGGGGAACGAATGAGTAAATGAATGGTTCCAAAATTTAAAATTTTGCTCTGCTTACAAAAAAGGAAACAGACCTAAGATGAATAGGGCTTTGCCCCTCCTCCCCAGACTGATTCCGGAATCTTCTCTCCAGGCCTAAGAGGCTAATGGGCAGAGGAGGCAAGGAGGGAAGAGGGCCTCCATGAGGGGGAGTCTCGCCCACAAAAAATGAGCTGTGTTCATTGTCCAAATACTGATCTGCTGTGTGGGGCAAGACTGAGGTCCCGGAGGGCCAGCTCTGGCTCGGCTCTCGGGAAGACCCCAGGCTGGGGGGAAGATGGGGGGGACACTGGGTGGGCCAGAGGGAGGGCCCAGGGCTGAGGAGTCCCTCAGGGGGAGGGGAATGAGGGTGCTGGGGTTGGAGGGTGGGAAGGGCAGTGAGGGTTCTGTCTCAGAGGGGAGGGGAAGTTGTATAGAGGAGGGGGCATTGGAGCTGGGCTTTGCAGGTAGAGTAGGGGTTTTCTAGGGAGAGCAGAGGAACAAGGGAGCAGCAGAAGCACAGGCCCATTTGGGGGAGCTAGGAGCGGCTCAGCTGGGGAGCACGCCTCCTTCCAGAGGAGAGGACGGAGGTGGATTGGGGGGCCAGGCTTGCAGCTGGAGGCCTGCCGGGGGCTCGGCCAGGACGGGGAGCAGGTGGGGGCGAATCCGAGGTGGGCTGGGGTGGGGGCCCTTGTCAGAGGGACCCACCGGGGGCAGAGCAAAGCCTCCCCGCCCCCCACTTGCCAGACATCAAACCCAGCCTCCCCCTCTTCCAGGTTATTAATTTTTCAGAGAAGAAAATGCTTTTTGTATTTTTTCCAGGCAAAATATTGATAATGGGCTTAAAGTGCCTTTGCTGCTTTTGTGTGTCGAGAGGGCTCTTCCGTCCTGGTTGCTGCAGAGGCTGTACAGCCCCCCCCACCCCGCAGCCCCCCATCGGCAGCCCCGTGCCTGGCTGCCAAGACCAGGCTCTGCAGAGACGCCGGGAGCGGGCGGGGAGGGTTTTGATCGGCAGAGCAGGTTGGCGCAGCCCGAGCCCCCCACCTCCGCCTCCACAAAGCCAGATACGCCCGCCCTGTGGTGGGTCGATGCCCCCTGCCAGGGGAGCTGGTGTGTCCGCTGCTCCAGGCTGAGTTAAGTCTTGGAGTTGTTTGAAATATGCCTTCCTTTCTCTCCTGGCGATAAGAAGCAGAAAGGTAGGGAGGTCGTTCATTTCTTCATTCATCCATCCATCCATCCATCCATCCATTCACTCATTCACTCACCCAGTTACTATGTACCTGCTGGCTGGGTGCTGGAGCCACAGGACCACCAGGGCTGACCCTGGCCCCGGCCTCCTCGGAGTTCACAGTCTGGCAGGAGGGAAGCGTATTAAGCAAAAAATTCCAGGGAAAAATATCACGACGAGTCATGAGAAAGCCCCTGTAAGAGAGACACGGAGCGTGACGTGGGGAAACAGGGAGGGGCTGATGGAGTCTGGGGGACGGGGGATTTCCCTGTGGCAGTGACACCAGCTGAGACCTGACCAGGAGGAGTGGCCTCTGCAAAGAGGGACAGTGAGGAGCTCGGCCTTCCTCTGGAGGGAGCAGCCCGTGCAAAGGCCCAGGGGCACAAAATAGCGGAATCTGCTCTCTCAGTGGTTCTCAAACGTAAGCGTTTGTCAGGATCCCCTGGAGGGCTCATTGAAGCCCAGATGGTCAGCCCGCACCTCTGGAGGCTCCCCACATATGGAGGCCCCTCACATCTGGGGGCACTGACTCAGCAGGTGGCATCTGCATGCTGAGAGCCACTGTGCCAGGGAAAGAGCCAGTAGTTGGGGAGATGAAGACACAGGCCAGGGCCGGCCCCGTGGCTTAGCGGTTGAGTGTGCGCGCTCCGCTACTGGAGGCCCGGGTTCGGATCCCGGGCGCACACCGACGCACCGCTTCTCCAGCCGTGCTGAGGCCGCGTCCCACATACAGCAACTAGAAGGATGTGCAGCTACGACATACAACTATCTACTGGGGCTTTGGAGAAACAAAAAAGGAGGAGGATTGGCAATAGATGTTAGCTCAGAGCCAGTCTTCCTCAGCAAAAAAAAAAGAGGAGGATTAGCACAGATGTTAGCTCAGGGCTGATCTTTCTCACACACACACACAAAAAAACACGGGCCAAACCTGGGGGCAGGCAAAGGGGGGTGCTGGAGCCAGACAACCCCAGAGCCCCCACTTACCCTCTGTGCACTCTGGGAGAGCTCACTTAAGCCTCCAGGCCTCGGTTTCCCCATCAGGAGAATGGGCGTGACAAGTTTCTTGCAACTGGGATGCAACAAGACAACTGAGGGCAAATGCTTAGCACAGAGCTTGGCACACAGTCGGTGCTCAATAAATGCGGCACCAATGATGGCTGTGTGCACAATTGACTGAAGAGCAGATGGCCTTTCCTGAGTTGTCAGCAGATCCACATGCAGAAAGCAAGTGCGTGTCACCCATGTATTAGTCAGCTATCGCCACATAACAAATCATCCCCAATCCACCAGCCTCGAACAACACGCATCTATTATCTCTTGGTTTCCATGGGGCAGGAGTCCGGGCATGGCTTAACGGGATCCTCTGCTCGGGTCCCCCCAGGCTGCAGTCAAGGTGAGCCAGGCTGAGCTCCTTTCTAGGTTCAAGGTCCTCTTCCAAGCTTACACGGTTGTCAAGTCCTTGTGGTTATAGGACTGAAGTCCCCGTTTCCTTTCTGGCTGTCCGCCAGGGGCCACTCTCAGTGACTAGAGCATGCCAGCTGTTTCTCAATATATGGCCCCCTTCATGGCCACAAAAGTGCAAGTTGCCATAGATAGGTACATACGTGCAAGTGTTTCTCTTTTTGCATTGCCTGCTGGGGAGCTCAGAGCCAAAACTGTGGCGCACCTGTGGCGAGGGTGTAGAACCACCTGACGTGGGTTTTGCAGAAAACTTCCCTTCTAGCTGCAGCTTCTCTCGACATCGCTTCTATCTTCTCTGGCCACCTTGCCTCTCTCTAACCCCCTCCACCCCAACCTTCTGGACCCCAAACAGGCTGATAAGGACAGAAGCTCCCGTCTGTCAGTGTTTGGGCACCATTCTAAGGGCTTTCCGTGAATTCTCTCATTTCATCCTCGCAAACCTCCTCCTCGTGCTGACGAGGGAAATGTGGCACAGGGAGGTTGTGAGAACCGGCCTGAGAACACCAGCTAGGAAACGGATTGGAGAATCTGGATTAAAGCTGGGCTCAATTCCAGGTGGTCAGGGGTGAGAGCTGGGGCTACACGCACCCTTAAATGAAAACACACACACAGGGGCAGCCTCTGAGCGCCTGAATCCGCCAGCACGGTAGCGACCTCCTCCCCTGATCTTGAACCCAGAGTTGGAAGGCGGGGCTGCCCAGGGCATAAATAACCGTCTACACAGGCGCCTCCACCTGTACATGGATCTGCGGCAGGACAGACAGTGCTGCTTCAAGGAAACTCGGTCACTCGGGCAGTGTGAAGTCCACGCGCCAGACCTGCCTGGGACCCCCTCCAGCCACCGGACCAGGGCCCAGCTCAGCCCCACACCCCTCCAAGAGGCCCCCAGAGGGAAGACGAGGGGCTCAGGGCCGAGGTGGCTGCCCCCTCGCACTACCCGCTTAGCTGTCATCATGACCTGGCCAGGCCCGACCCGACGCTTCACGTGCAGTGAACAGACCTCTCGGGCACGGGTCCATCCTGTGTGTCTCCCGGCCTGAGCCGGGCGATGGGGACACCAGGGCCCCCCAAACTCTGTTTGTGCCTTCCAGGGACTCCTAGGGCGGGGAGAGAGGCGACAGACACAGGCAGAGCAGCCCGCAGTGCTGGGAGCAGAGAAGTTCCTACAGGACATGGTGGGACCACAGTCGGACCCTGGAGGGTGTCGTCCTTGGAGTCCCCATCCCCCATCCAGCCACCTTCTGTCCCTGCCTCTCCGTGGCTTTGCTCAGCTCTGGGTTCTGAACACAGACCCGAGCTTGCACCCGGCCACCCTGCGTCAGAACAACCACGCACCAGGGCCCAGTCCAGGCCCCTGGCTTGTATCCATTCACAATAATTCCACGTGATCCCCATTTTACAGAAGGGGCAACTGAGGCACGGCAAATTGGGTGCGTCACCCAGAGTCCATCCACCAGGGGCCCGAGTCCACGCCCCAGTTCTGTGATCGTCAAGGTAGCCAGGGAGCTGGAGCCCCAGTTCGCTCACCCAGAAAATGGGAGTGATCACCGGGGCCTCACCCACCTGCCGGGTTGGGGAAGGGAGGTAAACTGAGGCGCCACTCTGAGGATGCCTCAGGATGCTGAACCCAGGCGCCTCCATCCCAGCCCCAGTCATCTCTGCCCCATGGAGAGGAACCAGAAAAAGCCCCAGGCCTGGGAAGGTCGAGGAACATAAAATCAGAAGCTTGGTGCACAGAGGCAAACCCACAAGACCCCGGCTGGCGAACCCAAGGCCGCCTGAATCCGTCCGCCACGGCCCTGGGCCGCCTCCTCCAGAACCTCCTGGGAGGGGGTCTGCACTGTCCAGCTCACAGGGTTCCCCTGGGGGGAAGCGAGGAGCCTCCTCTGCCCTCCTCTCCGGCCTCCTCTGGGCTCCAGCTCCCCAGCATCAATCCTCTGGGCCCTGGCTTGGGTCCTTCCCGCTCAGTCCGGGGTGTGGACACGGCCTGGTGGCTGCACCTGTCACAAGCATTTTCTGAGCATCTGCCAGGTGCCCTCCAGTCTGCAGTGTGTGTTTTATGCCCATTGCACAGATGAGCAAAACGAGCTCCCGAAAGGGGCAGTGACCTGGGTAGGGGGCAGCGGGGTTCGAATCCAGAACCCACCCTTGATCTTGCAGGGGTGACGTCCGTGGCATCAAGGAGGCGCCCGGGGGACGCTCCTCTTCATCCCTTGGCAACAAGGCACCCACCGGGGCCAGCTCCCCAGAGAGCAGCCAGCACGAGGCCCAGTCTCCCACCCGGGACATGGGCGAGGGAAGGAAGTCGCCGTCGGAGGGGCTGAGTCAGCCGCGGCCGCTGAGCCGGGGCCCCACATCCACCCGCACCCCATCATGATTCTGCTTCTGGGATCTGAAAGGCTGATTTTCCCAGGCAGCTAAGAGGCACCTGCTCTGGGAGGTTCCCCACCCAGAAAATAAGCAAGGGGTGGACAGACGACCCTCAGCCCTCCCCACCCCCCGTCACTGTGGGGGCTGCGACCCCAGGGAGCCCCCGGTCCCCCAGGGCTGGCAGCCCCCCGGGGACCCTCCTGATGGGCCTGTGATGGAAGGACGCGTCACTGTTTGTCACTCCTCCTGGCCCCCACCCTCCCGTCTCACCCCTCCAGGCAGAGGGCCGGTGAGGAGGGGCTGGAGCAGGCGCTCCCCTCAATTCCCCAGCAGACGCTGCCGCCCATGGGGGCCTGTCTTCTCACCTGCCGATGCCCGGGGAGTTCAGCAATAACAGAAATGTTGTGTTGTTTGTTTGTTTTAAGTGAGGAGGAGGGAGAGAGGGATGCCCAGCGATTCCCACAACAAAGTGCGGGATTTATTACGAGGCGATTACAGAGGGGGCCGTGGGGACTGCTCCCCGCCTGGGTGCTTTTTAGGGAGGGGGGCTAACCAGCGGTTACAGCTGTTCACAGCGGAGGGGAGGGCCGGGGAGGGGAGAGGGGAGGGAGGAGGGAGGAGATGAGCTTCAAGACCCACCCCTCCTTCCCAGTGGGAGAAACTGAGGCCGCTCTCAGCCTCCCGGGCTCCAGAGTGTGCAGGTGTCTGTGCTAGGCTCTGCGCATCCCCCGCCGGCCTGGGGGTTCCCCGAGGGTCAGGCTCGGGAGCTCAAGGTATGGAGGGCAGCATCTCTTTTCTAGGAGGAGCCCGCTGACCCTTCCCCTCCCGGATTCCTATAATGATTAACTGGCCAGGTGGGTCGCAGTCCCAGGAGGAAGATGCAGAGACTTGCGCCCAGATCTCCCCACACCTTCATCCCCCACTCCGGGCTGCCAGCGTAGGGGACCCCTCTCAAGTGCAGGTGGACTGTCCCTCCCCGTCTCCTGGCCATTGTCCCCCCCAAATGCCAGAGTCGGGGCATCCTGTGTTCCCGGGATTGTCCAAAGGGCTGGTTGGAAGGAGGGGCCCTGGGCAGGGGCGTTCTGCGTGGCTGGACCCCACGCCCCACAAATTTGGCCAGGGTTTTCCAGAGACCAACCCTATCGCTGGCTGGACACGCTGACGCATCCACAGAACACTCGCAAATTGGATGCATGCTGGGACTCAGCTCGAGGCACCCAGTCCTGCGGACCTGGGGTCAACTCACCAGCTTGGGGCCGCGGGCAAATTCTGGGACCTCCTCATGCCTCATTTCCTCATCTGAAAAATGGGGATAATTAGAGTCGCTCCCCCACAGTCTCACCTCCCCAAGCTCACAGCAGGGGGCAGGCACAACCGGGGTTCTGCTGGGTGCATCACTCCGCAGGGAATCGGGGACCCCCACCCCTGGGAAGGGAGGAAGTGGGTGGCTGTTGATTGAAGGATGGAGAAAAGAGTTTCCAGCCTCACAGTGACTCACCTGCTGAGCTCAGGAACAAATAGCCCTCCCTCCCCCCACACAGCACTGGGGGAGGGGCTGAGTCATTCCCCCCCACCGTATCTAAGACAACCCCCTTTGTGCAGACCCACGCTGGAGGGAGTTGTTCTAAAGGCCGCCTGGGACCCTCTCCTGCTGGCCTCCCAGCTGAGGAGAGAAAACCCCACCCCCCCTTGGCCTGGCATTCAAGGCCTAGTCTGACACCCCGCACACACACACTCTGGACCATTCCCAGCTTTATCTCATTGACTCATTCAACAAATATTTCCTTACTGAAGGCCTGTGAGGTCCCCAGGACTGGGCTCAGGCAACCTCCTGCCCCTGCTCTGCCTGCTTCTTCCCCAAATTATAAGGGGCCTTTTCAAGCCTTGACTCACCCACCTGACCCAAACTCCTACACATCCCACATAACCCAGGCTCAAGGTCCTCTCCTTGCTCGGGGAAGTCTGCTCTCCCCAGTTCAGTCCTGACACAGGGGAGTGAGCAAGTGTGTAGTCTGTCTCCCCCTCCACAAGCACAGAGGCTACACCGGGAGGGCAGGGGCTGAGGCCTCAGCTCTGGGGTGGAGGCCTCACAAGGAGGTTTGTTATATCAAGTGAATGGCCTAGCTCCTTCCTGAATCCTGGACTTGTAGATTCCGCCTGGTGGGGCGTTCACCCCTTGCCCCAGTCTCAGCTTCTCTCAAAGAGGTCTCTTGGGCGCCCTCGCCCCGGAGGTACAGGCAGGGAGACAGATGTAGAGGGCAGCAAGGGGGGTGGGGGGTCAGCCTTGCCGGGATGGTGGGGACGAGCCTCCTCGGCCTCGGCCTCCCCTCCCTCCTTCCTGGCCAAGCGGAAAGGGCGCGGGGTGTGTTCAGATAAATGGCGCGTTAATGGGGCGCCAGGCCAGGGCGAGGCTCCCCAGCCGGATGCCGCCCCGGGGAACCCACCTGGGGCGGAGGTGCGGGGTGGGGGGTGGGGAGTGGAGACGTCGGACCCTCCCGGAGCGGGGGGGGGGGGGGGGGGGGGGGGGGTTGGTCCGGTCCTCGCTCCCAGCTCCGCGTCTGGAGAGTGGGCACTCCCCCAGGCCTGTCCTCCCCGCCCCTGTCGCCGCGTCCTGGGCTCTCGGGGCCCAGGGCCCGACACTCTGGGTGTCGCAGCCGGCGTGCGGGGCCAGCGGCCGCGACCCAGCCAAGGCGGCTCCTGGAGGTGCCCCGAGGGCAGCCTCGCCCGGATCCCCCAGCCTGTAGCCTCCGTGCACCGACCGCAGGCCGCCTTTTTGCAAGGAAGACAGCTTCGTGGATTAAATATATAGATATTTACATTCTTAATTGTCGAAAGAGCCTCCCTTTCCGGAAGGGCCAGAGGGCGCTCGGGGGGGCGAGCGGGCGGGGGTCTCGCTCGGCCGCTGGGGCGCCGGGGCTTCGCGGCGAGGGTGACGCGTGGGCCCCTCCGGAACGCGGCGTCTGACGCGGGTTTCGTTGCGCCGGGGACGTCCGCGGCCTGCCGTGTGCGGGCCCCGCGCGGCCAGCGGAGTTGGGTCGCGGGGTGCCCTCGAGCTCCCCAGCCCGTCCTGTCCCCTCCCCATCCTCCGGGAGGCTGCAGCCCGCGCCCTGCCTGGCCTGGCCTCAGTTTCCCCGACTGCAAACTGGTGGACAGACCCGTAGTGGCGGGAGGGGGAGGTGATCTCGACGAAGTCGAGAGAGAAGGGGTCCGGGCTGGAGGTAGAGGGGCGCATTTGAGTCCCCAGCCCCTTCTGGCTGCGCCTCCATCTGGGCCTCACCGTATTTACAACCTCGGCGTCCGAGGCTCCAGCCTGCAGCTCGGCTCCGGGACCCGCGGCGCGTGGAGGAAGCGAAAGCCGGCGAGGGGGCGGGAGGATCCCCCAGCCCCTGCGTGTCACTCTCCAGATGGGGAAAACTGAGGCGCAGGCCGTGCTGAGCAGGCCGAAGCCTCGCAGTCTGGGCGCCCCCGGTGCCTGCCCCTGCCCGGCCGCGACCACCCTCCCCCGAGTAGCAGAAGCTGGGGAGGGTGGGGAATTCTCTCCGCTAACTGTACCCCTCGAAATCCCAGGCTGGCGGAGGCCGAGCTGCGGTGGCGGGGGGGGAGAGGACGCGGGGCCCCAGGGACACCCCCAGCCCCCGTGCCCGGCGCAAACATTCGCCGTGTTTGCCGAGCGCGCGGCGGGCGGCGCGGTCCGGGACCGATGAGTATTCGATGGAGCCGCGCGCGGCGGCGGGGGGCGACGGAGCCCGGGCGGGGCGCGGGGATCGATCGGGCGCAGCTGTCGTCGACACGCCCGCGGGAGCATCCACCCCGCGGGGCAACGCGACCGGGCGCCCCCCGACCGCGGGCAGGAAGCTCGGCACGTCAGGCCCGCCAGGGGCGAAACCCCAACGTCGCTGCGCCCCAGGTTCGGAGTGTCCGCGCGCCCAACGTCGGAGAGTGGCAACTTCGGGCGCCGAGCGCGCAGCCCCGCCGGGGGGCCCTCGCCCGGCCGGAAAAGCCTAGCACCCGTCCCCCAAATTCTAAATAAAGTCCTCGGACCCCGCCGGAACGAAGGCGCAGGAGTCGGGCGGGAGGACTCCGGCCCGCCAGGTGCGCGCGGCCAGGACTTGGGGCGTCCGCAGGTTTGGGGGCTGGAGGTGGGGCCGGTGGGGATCTCTTCACTCCGGCGGGGCTGGAGGGGAACATTAATCACCACTGTTTATTAAAACCTCGCTCTAATAAAAGGAGGGGTGCCCAGCGGCGGGTGATTTTCATTTCCATGGGGGACAAATGGAATCACAGAATCAGCCCCCGACGGTGGAGGGGCCTAGAGGAGGCCCAGAATGGGGAAACTTTGGGTATATTCCTCCCCTCCCCCAATATTTTTAGCTGCGATGCGGGAGCCAGAACAGGGAAGGCTGCCTGTCTCAGAAAAGGGGAGGTGGAGGGGGCCGCTTACAGGGGAGATTTGAGCTTGGCGGGGGAGGTGATGGCCTTTGAAGCTGCAGAGATGACCCGGCCCCCAGGGCCAGCGAGGAGGAGGCCGAATCCCAGCCTGTCCTGCCCAAGGCTCTCTGGACCCTTCCAGCCCCTGGGTTAGCGGGCCCTGAGGCTGTGCCTCTTGGCTTCTCCCAGGCCGGGACTGAGCACAGAGAGGGTGGATGTCGGCCTGGGGGCAGCCCAGCGCATGCCAAAGGATCCTGAGGCGCAGACTCCGGCTCCAGAGGTCAAACTCCAATTTTCCTGGAGGGGATACTGAGGCCGGAGATCTTCCCTGACTTGGCCAAGGTCCCTGCAGGGGTGAGGAGGGGGGGCACCCTGCCCCGCATCCAGCCCACCCCTCCCCCACCGGCAATTTGCCTAATGACCCAAGATCGATCAGGGCCTGAGCCGCCAGCCCGCCTCCTCGTGGCCGGCTCAATTCTATTTTACTAATTACTGAAAGGCTGCTGGTGGGGGAAGCCGGTTCCGGGGATCCAAGGGGCCACCCTCCCTCTCTGGATACTTGTTTGTTCAATCTCCCAGTGGGAGCGAGGTCCCCATCCCTGGAGAAGTCCAAGTCCCGGGACTAAGGGGGGTGGGGGCTGCGTGCCCCTGGACGCGTTTGGCCGAAGCAGGCCAGAAGGCCCCTACCAGTTAGTCTGCAGAGCTTGGCGTGCCCTGGGGCAGCGCGGGGAGGGGTCTTCTTCATCTCACAGCCCCTGGTCAGCCTCTTCCTTCAAAATGGATGCTTTCCCATCAGAAAAGCCACACATGCTTGTTATAAAAATGAAAATAACAATCAAGCAGGAGGAAATACAGAATTCATGACCCCGACCCCCACGGAGCACCCCTCGGTTAACATTTGGGGGGGACTCCCTTCCACCCTTGTTCTCCCACCCACAAGATCCCCCAGCTGCCGCCTGATCAGAGCTCCTTGGGCCTGCGATGCAATCAATTGATTTTTAGATCCCACGATTATTTTTAATTATCTGTGATTGTTGGTGGGTGGGATTGGGGGGCCCAGGCGGGGGCTCAGCGCAGCCAGAACCTGCTTTCCAGACCCGGAACCTGCACGGGGAGGGGGACACTCAGGTGTCCGGACCTGCCCCTCTCTCCCAGCTCCGTTATCCCACCTGGAAGATGCGTGGAATGACAAACAACCTGAAATTACACATAAACCCTGGACGTCTGGGAGGACGTGGACAGAACACAGGACCCAAGGCGGCGCCCAGCCAGCCGCCCCCCTCTACCTTGGGCCTGAGGCAGATGGAGAAGAGGGGTGTGACTCAACTCCCCTCAGGGCTGGGTGAGGAGGGTGTGTGTGCCTGGGAAACAGTAGGCAGCTACTAAATGCTGAGTCTGAAGCACAAAGCACTAACAGGGCCGCTCTTTAGCCCCATCCCACCCCAGGCCACTCTACTGTCAGATCCCCCAAGCTGGGGGTTGGGTCCTCCAGGCACCCCAAGTCCCTCGCCCTCAGAGACGGCCGCCTTCCCTCTCCGGCGATGGTGGTCAGCACGGACGCGTCTCTGCTCTCAGCTGGCCAGACAGGAAGGCACCCTCCTCCCCATCACAGAAGGGGAGACTGAGGCACAGAAGGCCCTGGCGCAGAGTTGCGGTTCAGAGAGTCATCTCCCCGATACACAGCCACATCTGCAGGGGCCGGGCAGGTGGGGGTGGAGAGGGAGCTGCCAGACTGTTTGCAGGGAGGGGGGTGGCTCCCCAACAGGGTCTTTTGGGTCCTCTCCGCTGAGATGGGGTGACCAGGGGCTGCAGCAGAGGCCTGGACAGCCCCACCCTCCCTCTACGCTTCTGGAAAATGGGCAAAGGTTACCCCGGGGCAGATGTCATGGGGGAGAAGCAAGGGGCGGGCTGATTTGGGGCTTCCCTCCGAAACAGACACTCTGGCCTTGCGATGGGGACCGGGCTGGCCACTCCGGAGCCCCCTCCCTGACCTTCATCTTACCCCACTGGAGGGATCCATGGGAGTCTCTCTCACCCATTTCCCCCAGTTCCTGGGGGTCACTGGTCCTCACCTGTCTCCAGGTGTTGAGGAAAAGGAACACCTTCGCTCCCCCCACCCAAAAGAGAAACAGGCTGGGGGGTGGTTTGAAGCAGGGGCTCCTTGGGAAGCAGAGAGGATGTGTCCTCTGCCTGCCTGCTCTGGAGGGATCACGGGTTCTTTAAAGGTCACCCCCAAGCTGGAGACGGAGGAAACTAGAAGGACCTGGGATTGGGAGGGGCGTTTGGCACCCCTGAGGCCAGGTGCTTCATTGTACAGCTGGGGAAACTGAGGCCCCGGTGCCCACACATGGGAGCAGACTCAGACGGGCCTGACCAAGCCTGGGGACCCGCCTTTCTGCACCACTCCCCCCAGAGAGGTCGTGTGGGGGGCTGGGACTCCCTGCCCACGCTTTGGTAGAGGGAGCTGAGCCTGCAGAGGGGCCAACGTCCTGGGGTCTGTGTGTGCGCCTGGGGGGAACAGGTGGATCACAGGCCCCCAGGCAGCCGCACTCCCACACACTCCCTGGAGATGGACCCAGGGGCGCCAGGCAGGGAAGTAACCTTGGGACCCTCCGGGGAGAGACACGGAATCGGAGGTGCAGAGACAATGCCCCCAGCTCCACCTCGGCGGAATCTGTCCTCGGACTCCCGTCCGTCGTCCCCGGGTACAGCCGGCCCCCGGGGGGCCCGGGAGGGCGCAGAGGCAGGGGACCCCAGAAGCCTCGAGTCTGGCCCACTCCGGCCTGCCTGGCGCTCAAGGGGGCCGGGGAGGGCGGAGAGAAAGGCGACGGGAGGCGGCGGCGAGGGGAGCGGGTGGGCGGGGGCGCTGACGTCAGACCCGGGCCCGGGCGCCGGCGGCCGCTCCCCCGCCACATCCTGGTGGCCGCGCTTTCAGCCGGGCCGGGCCGTGCGCCGCGCAGCCGGGCAGCCTCGCGCGCAGCCACCGGGGAGCGGGCGGGGGCCATGCGGCGGCTTTGAGCGCGCCGGGCCGGCGCCGAGGAGCGCGCGCGGCAGGCGGGCGGCCGAGCCGGCGAGGGGCCCGCGCGCGGCGGCCGAGCATGGAGCTGAGCCTGGAGAGCCTGGGGGGTCTGCACGGCGTGGCCCACGCGCAGGCGGGCGAGCTGCTGAGCCCGGGCCACGCGCGCTCGGCGGCGGCGCAGCACCGCGGCCTGGTGGCGCCCGGGCGCCCGGGCCTGGTGGCCGGCATGGCGAGCCTGCTGGACGGCGGCGGCGGCGGTGGGGGCGCCGGGGGCGCGGGCGGCGCAGGCGGCGCGGGCGGCGGCACCGACTTCCGCGGGGAGCTGGCGGGCCCGCTGCACCCGGCCATGGGCATGGCCTGCGAGGCTCCTGGCCTGGGCGGCACCTACACGACGCTCACGCCCCTGCAGCACCTGCCGCCCCTCGCGGCCGTGGCCGACAAGTTCCACCAGCACGCGGCGGCTGCGGCCGTGGCCGGGGCGCACAGCGGCCACCCCCACGCGCACCCGCACCCGGCGGCCGCGCCGCCCCCGCCGCCCCCTCCGCAGCGCCTGGCGGCCAGCGTGAGCGGCAGCTTCACCCTCATGCGCGACGAGCGCGCAGCGCTCGCCTCCGTGGGCCACCTCTACGGGCCCTACGGCAAGGAGCTGCCCGCCATGGGATCGCCGCTGTCGCCGCTGCCCAACGCGCTGCCGCCCGCGCTGCACGGCGCCCCGCAGCCCCCGCCGCCGCCGCCGCCCCCGCCGCTGGCCGCCTACGGCACACCGAGTCACCTGGCCGGGGACAAGCTGCTGCCGCCCGCAGCCTTCGAGCCGCACGCCGCGCTGCTGGGGCGCGCCGAGGACGCGCTGGCCCGCGGGCTGCCCGGAGGCGGCGGCGGCGGCGGCGCGGGCGGCGGGGGCACCGCGGGGCTGCTGGCGCCGCTGGGCGGGCTGGCGGCGGCCGGGACGCACGGGCCACACGCGGGCGGCGGCGGCGGCCCGGGCGCAGGCGGCGGCGGCCCCGGGGCGGGCGCGGCGGCGGAGGAGATCAACACGAAGGAGGTGGCGCAGCGCATCACGGCGGAGCTGAAGCGTTACAGCATCCCGCAGGCGATCTTCGCGCAGCGCATCCTGTGCCGCTCTCAGGGCACGCTCTCCGACCTGCTGCGCAACCCGAAGCCGTGGAGCAAGCTCAAGTCGGGCCGCGAGACCTTCCGCAGGATGTGGAAGTGGCTGCAGGAGCCCGAGTTCCAGCGCATGTCGGCGCTGCGCCTCGCAGGTAGGAGCGCGGCGCACACCGCCTGGCCCTGGGGCGCCGGCCTGGGGCTCCCCAGCACCAAGCAGGGCGGTAGCGGGGCGACCCGGCCCCCTCCCCATGCCGCGGCGGCGCGCCCCGCCAGCTGGCTGGGGACTCCCTTGCAGGAGACTAGAGCGTGATCTGCGCCCCTGTCCATCTGTACCGTCGCGAAAAGGGGGAAAGGGATTGTGCCGCCTTCCCCCCATGGCCGCCCCCCCCCCCGGCCCCTCTGGAACGGAGAGGGAGTCCCTGGGTCCTTTTAGACAGCTGGGAGGGTCCCCGAAGCGGCCTGCAGGGTCGCTCATTGTGTGTGTGATGGGGGGCGGCGGTGGGGGTGCTGTGCCCCAGACGCGCCGCTGCTGTCAGCTCGGGGTGCCACTCCCCCCTCCCGAACAGCCCCTCGCTGCGCCTCCAGCCCCGGGGCAGAGAGCCGAGACCGTGCACCGGGCGCCGGCGCCGTGGCGACCAGGGCCGGGCCCGCGCTCAGCCCCCGGGCCCCAGCGCGCGCTTCTTTGTAGCTCGGCCTCCGCGATCGATAGCCCCCTCCCCCTCTCCGGCCGCTGGCAAAGGTCACCCGAGAACGGGCGGGGGAGGGGCGGCCCGGGGGACCCTCGGACCGCGCTGGCCCGGAGGCCTTCACACCCCGGCCGGCCCCGCGCGTTTGCTCCTGGCTCGGGCGCGCGCACCCCTGCGGCCTCGCTTCGTCGTCTCTCTCGGTTCCACCTCTCCTCTCTCTGTCGGGGCAAACTGGCATCTATTTATTTTTCGCTTGCTCTCCGTTTTCCTCCTGTTCTTCCTCATCCTTTCTCCTCTCTGTGGCTCTCTTTTCCGGTCTCTCTCTGCCTCTGTGTCTCTGTCTCTCTGGCTCACACTGACACAGGCCCCCACCCCCTGGGGACCCCACTCCCTCCTCCCTCCCGCCTCCCTCCCAGCTGACAACAGCTGGGTCCACACCTGCCCCCAGCCAGGTGGCCTGGCCAGGCCCCCTTCTTCTGGGTGGGTATGGGGCGCAGGAGAGCCCCCGCCACTGTCACCTCAGCAGGCTTGGCTTGGGTGGGGGTGTCTTTCCCTGGCCACACTGGGGAGGGGGCTGCAGCCGCCCCAGCCGCGGGGACAATAGCTGCCGCGGGCGCCTGATCGATCGCTTCTCCGCGCACAGGGACGAGCGGGGCTGGAGGGAGTGCGCTGGGGCTCAGACTAGTGCCTGGAGCAGGAAGCAGGGAGGGATGTGGGGGGCTTAGAGGAGGGGGTGCCGGTTGGGGGACGGAGAGGGGTCCTGTGTTCTTTCCTCTCCTCCTCCCCCAGGCGTACTGGACAACCCGGGGAGGCTGCAGTGACACACGGGCCTCAGTTTCCCCTTCTGCAGAGTGAGGTGCCTGGCTGAGGCTCCTGTGGTCTTCTTCGATTCTCCACTTTGGGAAACGGGGAAATAAATTCTCCTCCATATGTGACAGGTGACCAAGCACACAGAGAGGTTGTTGTGACATGTTGGGAATGGCGTTAGGAGCCTGGACAGCTCTGTGTAAGGGCAGGCCCCGCTCTGTCCTGCTCCCCAGACACATGCAGGGACACGGGTGTGCTCGCAGGGGACACAGTCATAACACACGGCCATGGCCGGCCGTGTGCAACATGGGGGACCTCAGGTAGGGAGCACACCCCACACGCTCTGGCCAACAGCGGGGCGCTGAGGCCTTTGACACTGAGTGGCATTCGTCAGACTTGGAGACACATGGCCTTTGACCTATCGCCATAGCGGCCACTTCCACCTCCTACCCCGTGCATATATTTGGGGGGACTTTGTGTCCAGCATGGGTATACCCCAAAGAACACGCACCACTTTCCATTTCTCTGTCACCTTACGTAACTAAGATGGCCTGTTAGTGGTATTTGAATTACAAATTTCTTGGCCACCCGAAAGATGGGTCAGAGTGTCACAGAAGGACAAAGCAAAGTGGAGAGGTCCCCGTGGTGAGTCGTCCAGCCCAGCCGGGCAGGATGTGGGGGCTTGCATAGTCGGGGCTTCCCTTCGGGATGCTAGTATAATTACAGGTGGGGAAACTGAGGCCAAGTTTGCATCCCAGCCCGGCTTCCCTGGCTTCTGTGGCTCTAGCGAGCAGCCTCAGGTCTCCGAGCCTCGGTTTCCCCTTTTGGGAAATGGGAGTCAGAATAGTGGCCGCTTCAGTGGCCCCAGGGCCTGGCACGAGCTGGGGTCCTGGGAACAATGACCAGGGACCTCTGGCCTGTCCCCATCCTCCCCGCCGCTGCCCACGCCGTGACCCTGCCAACCCACCTGGTCCGCGCGCCGGGCCCTGGGCCCCCGCTGCACCTGGGGCGCGCTCGGGGCGCGTCTACACCGCGGGCTCGGCCTGGGATGTTAGAGGCCGCCGGGCCGAGGGCAGCGGGGTAATTAGGCGCCGGCCGAGAGGCCTTTAGTTCCGGTCGCTGCGCAAATGAAAAGCGGTTAAGTGGCGGCAAATCGCGGCGCTTAGGGGGCGGCGGGGCGCGTCTCCCTCCCGAACGCGCCGAGCACGCGACCGCCCGAGGCGCCTCCAGGTGCCCGACCCGCCTCCCGTCCGCATGATGCAAGCCCGGCGGGAGAACTCGCCGCCCTCCCTCCTCCCCCGGCTCCGTCCCGGGCCCAGCGAAGCCGCCGGCTCTGCGCCCCAGTCCGGCCCGCGCGCCACGAGCTCCCCGCTCGGTCCCGTCCGAGTGTCCGCCCGGGCGCTGGGGTCAGGGGAGAGAAAGCGACGAGAGGGAGAAAGACTCACACGCAGAGACGGGGAGAGACACAGAGACAGGCAGGGAGAGACCGACGAAAACAGAGAGAGAAAGAAAATGGAGAGACCGAAGTGGAGAGACAGACAGACAAACAGAAACAGAGAAAGACAGACAATAAGAGAAAAGGGGGAGACTGACAGGGGCGGGGAGAGCTCCCTCACCGTGCCTGGGGCCACTCCGCCCGGGTCTCTCTGGCACCCATCCCTCCAGCTCTCCCCTCCTCCCCTTCCCGGATCTTTGTTTCTTCCAACCACCTGAGAAATCTGTCCAGGTAGACCTCAGGGTTCCCCACTCCGTCGCCGCACACCCGCCTGCTCTGCGTGCCTCGGTTTACCCATCTGTAAAATGTGTGTGCACTGGGGGATCCCGGTTCTGGGTCTGACATTCTGAGGTTCTGGTAAGGCCCGTCCTACAGCCCCCCAACCCCACTGCCGGCGGGACCTCGCCCCACCCCACCCCACGCCACCCCAGGCCCCGCAGCTGCCCAGCCGCCTCCTCTTTGAAGCCCTCCCCGGCCGCGTCTCCAACAGTAATTACGGGAGAGGGCCGGGGGGAGGGGCCGGCGGGCTCCTCGGCGGGGGCGGGGCGGTCGATGAATTCGAATTACCGTCTCTAATTCATCAGCGACGCCCGGTCGATGGCTTTGGCCGTCCTCAAATATTGTTTAAATTGCAACTCCGGAGGAAAAGTGTTTTTTGTAACTGATCGGAAAAAATATATATAAAATAAAATATCAGGGGGAGGCGATGGAAGGAAGGGCCCTCTCCCCCTCCTCACCCACTGGGGAGCCCTGAGCCCGGCATCCCTGAGGGATGAGGGTAACCAGAGTACGGGGAAACTGAGGCAGGGAGGGAGTCTTTTCTGGAACCAAGTTGGTGATGCAGGCAGCGGTGCTGGCGGACTGCAGGGTTGGCGGTGGGTGGGCAGCAGTGGCCAGGGGCTGGGGGTGCTGATGGAAAGGGAAAACGCAAGCCAGCTCCCCCCACCTTGAAGACAGACTCCAGGGTGCCTGCTCCCCACCTCTCCTCCCACTCTGCAGCCACCATGCCAGACAGGAGGTGCATGGGGGGGGGCGGTCCTGAGGCTGAAGGGACCCAGCCCACAAGGTCCAATCCGGGGGTCCAACTTGGAGGGATGGCTGTCCATCCCCCCACAAGCACTCAGGACACCCCCCTGGACCAAAACCTCTGCACCTTCTGGAGGAACCTCACCTAGAACCACAAGAGGTCCATGCCTCTTACAGACCACTCCCCACATCCCAGCAGAGAACTAGAAGATGCGGGCCTCACCTGGGCTCCGTCGCTGACGACCCTCGGTGAGGTCTGAGCCTCAGTTTCCTCATCTGAGAAAGGGGCAGAATCAGGTGCCACCTGGCAGGCGCTGGCTGGGTTTATTATCAACCCTGCTCCCCCCACAGAGACCCTCAGTGCAATCACAGACCTGCACCTGAGGCCACATTGCTTAATCGCCTCCAGGCACCCGCTTCTCATCTTAGGGAGGAGACCTGGGGTCACCCCGAGGCAGCCTGTGTTCCGTGGGACCCACGGAGGTGGTCTGGGAGGGATCTAGGGTCTGGAGGAGACGCTGTAGGCCCCCACAGGGATGCACGGAGTGGGGGGAAAGTGTCTGGGGCTGTGTGTGCCAGAGCCACGCCGGGCTGTGCACGGGGTCCAGGGTGAGCAGCTGCCTCCTTCCAGACCACAGGACCCAGGTCGGGGCAGCCCCAGCACCCTGCCCAGGGTCAATGATTCTGGTTGCCCCCATGCACAGGGGGAGGGAGAGGAGGGGCAGGCTCTGAGATAGGAGGGGCCAGCTGGGGTGCCCGAAGCCACCCCCCTCCTGGTTCAACCCCTAGGAATGAGAGATGGAATCATCCAGAATGGCCTTGTAAGCTGGCGTGGCACCCACTTTACGGAACCCCAAGCTGAGGCTGAGAAGAAGGAAGGCAGGCGCTCGCCAAAGCCACAAGCCCAGAGTGAAGTGGCCCGGGTTCCCCGGCAGGAAATGGGGGCCGGGGTGCAGCCCCCTGACCCGGCTTAAGATGTTCAGGCTCCCACCTCCTGCAGAAATGGGGGCTGTTCCAAGCAGGTGGCCCAGAGAGTACAAAGGCTGGGAGCGCGGAGCTCAGTGGATTGAGATGAGGGACAGCCGAGTGGCTCTCAAGGTCACGGCACGCCCCAGCCCTCATGCAGCCTGGGGGACCCTGGGGCGAGTGGACGGTGGGGCTGGAGAGGCCTGCGCTTCTCTTCTGGCTCCTCCAGGGGCGACAGGATTATGGCCCCTTTGTGAACCCCCCGGGGACCACCAGAGACCCTCAGGGAGGGCGTGTGGGGACCAGGTCCCAGCTTCCTCCGTCCGACTCCAAGCCACCAGGACCCCCGCTTCCCTGCTTTTCCTGGCGAACAGCCCCCTCCTGGACGCCGGCTCTCAGGGTGAGCCTGGGCCCATAATCCCTCCTGGCCTGAGTGACAGGATGGTCACCCCCACTTCACAGATGAGCACACAGTTGCTGGCCTTTGCTCCTTTATTCTTTTTTTTTTATATATAATTTTATTTTATTTATTTTTTTCCCCCAAAGCCCCAACAGATAGTTGCATGTCATAGTTGCACATCATTCTAGCTGCTGTATGTGGGACGCGGCCTCAGCATGGCCGGAGAAGCGGTGCATCGGTGCGCACCCGGGATCCGAACCCCGGGCCGCCAGCAGCGGAGCGCGCGCACTTAACCGCTAAGCCACGGGGCCAGCCCTGCTCCTTTATTCTGAAGTCTCCTTGGCCTAAAACCCTGGAACTAACCAAGACCTGACCATTCTCCTCCCTAATCTCTCTCCCGTTCTCTGCTTCACCCCTATCAACCATCACCACTCTAGTCTGAGCGACCCACTTCCTCTAGTCTGGCCGCCTCTTCCTCCTTGCTGGTCTCCAGGCTCCCCGCCCACCCCTGGTGTCCTCCCTCCAGAAGCTGGAGGGGGCTTTTGAGGGTCACCTTGGAGCCCATCCCTCCTCTGGTTAGTGTCCTGCCGTGTGACTCCCCAGAGCCCTTAAGACATAGAGGAAGCGCCCAGGATGCCCTGACTTTCTGTCCTGTGGGGATGGGGAAGGGGGCCCCTTGGCTCTGGGTGGAAACCCGAGGACAAAGGCTGGGAGGTGGGGAAGCCCAGAGCCACTGTAAAGAGCACGTCCTGGCCCCTGCTGCCGGCATCTTTGTGTGTAGCCAAGAGCCGGCTTAACCAGGGGAGCACAAGCCGTTTTTTTTTTTTTTTTAAAGATTTTTTTTTAAAGATTTTATTTATTTATTTTTTCCCCCAAAGCCCCAGCAGATAGTTGTATGTCATAGCTGCACATCCTTCTAGTTGCTGTATGTGGGACGCGGCCTCAGCATGGCCGGAGAAGCGGTGCGTCGGTGCGCGCCCGGGATCCGAACCCCGGCCGCCAGCAGCGGAGCGCACGCACTTAACCGCTAAGCCACCGGGCCGGCCCTGAATCAAGTTTTTAATTAAATATGGCCCTTGATCAATAAGGAAGGCAGTGCTAGTGGAGGAGGGAAGAGGCTGGGCAGGAGCCAGGGATGGCCTGGGAGACCCACATGACCTCAGGCAGTGCCAGGGCACTTGCGGCCTCAGTTTCCCCTCTGCCAAACGGGTGTAGACATGAGTAGGGCTAGGAACTGGGGGCCCACCTGCCACTGAGTCTCACCCCATGGGCAGATAGGGGGGTGGCTCAGTCCTGCCAAGTCACAGGCACAAAGCCACGGATTCACAGCAGATGGAGACAGGGACAAGGAGAGGCGTCCACGACCGGCCCAGGCTGTGGAGAGATGTGCACGGGACGCAGGTGTAGACCAGCACAGGGACGTACAGTTGACACCCACATTCACCTAGGACAAGCGTGCAGACTCCGCCTCAGGACCCGCATCCGCCTTCGGCCCGGGTCTGGCGTATTCGAGGCGCACCGGGCGCGGGCGCATCAGGAAGAACATCCGTCTCCTCTGCTTAGGGGCTGGGGGTCATCCGTGCGCTCCCAGCTGGACCCGCCGACCACCTCTCCGCATCCGGGCGGATGCTGTCCGCCCCTACTTCCTAGCTCTGGGGGATTGAGAGAGGGTCGCATCCGCCCACTGAGACGAGGGTGGGTGAATAGGGGTCATAGTGCGGGGACAGCAGGGTCCGAGCGTCTCCAAGCGCCCTTGCGCATCCGCGCGCGCTGCGGGAGATGTGAGTGCCTCAGTTTCTCCCACTAGGCGGACGCCGCCCCTCAGTGCCTCGTCTGTCCTTGGGGGGATGGGGTGGGGTGGTGGTGCTCTGAACCCGAACGTATCCAGCGCGCGCCCGCCATCCGCAGCCTGGCGGGCCGTGCGCGCACGCAGCCGGTGTAGGGAGATCCGGACCCCAGCACTGCACACCCGCGGCCTTCGAGCCTCCGGGTACCAGCGCGCCCTCGACGGGAGAGCGCAGCCCCCAACAGGCTCCCGCATCCCACCTGGGGGAAGTCACATCCGCCTTTGGGCCCCTCCCTCCTGGCTGAACGCCCCGGGGCGCCGGCGGGCTTGGTGCGCTCGGAGCGGCGGGGGTCGCATGGCCAGGAGCGCAGTCGGCGGAGCGCGGGGTCCTCGGGACGGACTGCGGGGGACGGGGGCGCTCAGGGAAGGATGAGCGGGGTGGCCGCTCAGGCCGGTGACCATGGACAAGTCGCTTTCCCCCCGCGCACCTCCGCTTCCCCAAATGGAGACAAGAATCTCCAGCCCAGCGAGCGCAAAGTGGATAAAGAGAAAGGCTCCAGCGCGCAGTTGGAGCGGAGCGACGACACTCGGCAGCCTCGAGTGCTCTCTCCCTCCCCCTCCCTTTGTTCCCCTTTCTTAAAAAACACTGCATTATTTTTAAAATGGTTGACACTTTTGCCAGGTTCCAAATTTAAGTGGAACAAGAGGGCGTCCTCCATTCTCCTCCTTTCTGCAAACCACACTTTGTGTGTGTGTGTGAGGAAGATCAGCCCTGAGCTAACATCCGTGCTAATCCTCCTCTTTTTGCTGAGGAAGACTGGCTCTGAGCTAACATCTGTTGCCAATCCTCCTCCTTTTTTTCTTCCCCAAAGCCCCAGTGGATAGTTGTATGTCATAGTTGCACATCCTTCTAGTTGCTGTATGTGGGACACGGCCATAAGCGGTGCATTGGTGCGCGCCCAGGATCCGAACCCTGGTCGCCAGCAGCAGAGCGCACGCACTTAACCGCTCAGCCACCGGTTGGCCCCATGCAAACCACACTTTATATTTCTCCTTCTAGAGAGAGGTTCCACTTAATCCAGCAGCTAGAAGTGCACGTTGTTTTTGTGAAAAAAAAAACACGCAATGGAGAGATCCCAGTGGAACCCGTGAGAACATTCCACATCAGGAATGAGAGAGCCTGCTGGGTCATTTTTGCCGGCTGTGTAGTATTCATCCCTTTGGTCGTTTCCTTCTCTCTTCAACCACCTCCCCGCCCGGCGGACATTTAGGCTGTTTCAGACGGTTTGTGGTCACCCTCCGCAGCCGCAGGGAATACGTCAGGGGCGGACCATGTTGCGTGTGAGTTTATCTGTGGATTAATTTCCCGATCATTGAGGTCCTGGGTCACTCCCCCTTTTCTGCACTGGCCTCTGCTCTTTTTCTTATCGCTGGTTCCTTTCCTGTCATCTTTTTCAAATCCATTTCCAATTGTCAGCTTCTGTGACTTCTTAACATTTTTTTAAAAAATAAAAGTCCTGTGCTTGCACGTGTGTGCGCGCGCGCCTGTGCTGGGGCGGTTTGCCCCCGTGAGAAGGTGCCTGAAGTGGGGGGCCTCTTCGTGGCTGAAGCTGCCCCTGGACCCCGGTTCCCCGCCACAGGCGCTGCGCCTTTCAGATGGGCCCCCAGGAGGGGCGGCTGGAGTCCCTGTGGAAAGCACGTTTCCCTGATAAGACTTTGAAAGGCTCGGAACTAATTTGAAAATGCGGCCATTAAAATCCCATCAGGGGAAGCGGGGAGGGAGGAGGCAGGGGCCTCTCTAGAAGGCTGGGCACAGGCCAAGGTGGTACGGGGGCGGGGAGCGGAGGTGCAGGCCGGGCGGGCTGGGAGGGGAGGAGGGGGCTGGGGGGGGAGGGGGCCGAGTGGAGGGGCATCAGGAACAAGTGACGACAGATGGAGGACTGCTGAGGCCTCCGGGAGTCCTCCCTGGAGACGGCTCTGTGCCCCCCCACCCATGGGACCCCCGTCCCAGCTCTCTCAGTGGTGCAGGGTGTGGATAAAGAGGGTCCACGTGCGTTCTCCAGGTCCCCCTCAGAGTGACTCGCTGTGTGACCTTGGGCAAGTCCCCCACCATCTATGGGCTGGGGAGGCCATCGGGTGATGCTCAGGACAGCTCAGCCCAGTGGGGACGAGCCACCAGGCCGGGGGCGTTTATGTTCCCCACATCCGGGGCTGGGCAGGTGGTGGCCGGGGTGGGACGCGTCGCCAAGGAAACGGGTCATCATCCCAGCCGGAGACCAGGCTCCATATCAATTGTCTGCTCATCGAAGCCGGAGCCAAGTGCAGGAGGTGGCCGGAGGGGAGGGGAGGGGACAGCCGGCTGCCGCTCTGGTTCCCACACGCGCACCCCACGCCCAGGTGGACAGACACTGTGGGGGGGTAGGTACAGGCGCATGGGTGGGGGGATGCAGACAAGAGTGGCTTGGTGGCACAGACAGTGAGACACAGAGGGACGAGGGCAATCACTGAGCTGCCCCCATCGCTGAATTCTGGGGCCGTCGTCCAGCTGTTGTCCTTCCCTGTCACACCCAGCCTTCTTGGGATGGGGGTTCGCCTTCCTGGTGCCGCTCTGGCTCGGGCCTCTTCTGTCCTCTTTCACTGTCCCCGACACCCGGGCTCGGTCTCCAGTCCGCCCTCCATGCCCAGGTCTGTCCCCACATGGAGGCCTCATGGACCCCAGCAGGGCTCACATCTTCCCCTGACAAACACCCCACCCATATGCACCTCCATCCCCCACCTCCAACCAGCAGCCCTGTTTTGGAACAGTCAGGCGTCACCGTCCACGATCTGTGTGATGGTCAGAGGAACGTGTCTTCCGAGCCAGATGTGGCTCCGGGAGGTGGGGGCTGCGTCTGTCTTGTGCCCAGCTGTCCGCAGCCGCACTGCGCACACAGGTGCTAGATAAACATATGAAGGGAGGGAGGGACGTATGGGTGGCAGGGTCCCCTTTGGCGTTCATTCAGAGCTTGCTTCACAGACTGTCACCTCCACTCACAGACAAGGACATCAGGATCACGGGTCACTGTGTCCACTTGATAAACCAGGAAACCGATGTCCACAGAGTGTGTGCTCAAGGCCACTGTGGAGCCCAGGCCCAGCGTTCCCGCTGACGGGAATGGCGGGGGTCGGGTGGGCGGCCAGCCCGGGGTCAGGTAGGCAGACGGGAGCCGTCCTGGGGTCTGGATGGACACGCTGGCTTCTGTGGGGCGCCAGCCACACTCGCTGTCACACCCAGCCAGCCATTGACGTCCTCGGTTCTTCACTCTGCATCCTCCTGTCTTGCGTCCACACTCATGTCCCCTGCACGCCCGCAGCCAGCTGCAAGCAGATGTTAGCGGAGGTCTGCTGGCCCCTGGGCCCCCCACCACCCATCACATCCTCTGGGCCTCTCCTCCTCTGCCCTCCAGGCCCCCCGCCTGTCACACGGGTGGCTCTTGCTGCCGTCGCAGGTTGTCCCTGTTACACGTGTGTGGTTTGATCGTATGTGGACGCCCCCCCCCCATTGTAGCCAGGCGCACCGCGCACACCACATGCCCGCACACTACCCTCCACCAGCCAGGCGCTGCTGCAGCCCCACTCGGGCACACCCAGCGGAGGGGGACAGACGGACGCCTGTGTGGTCATCCCGCTTGAGGCCAGGGATGCTCCAGGACGGGCGCAACATCGGCACTCGTCACCCCTGCCCCCGGCACCCAAGGGCACCCGCACAGCCACTGACCAGCTCTTGGACCCGGGGGGAGACAGATGCCACCACCTACTGGCGCCCCCCTTACGTGCCCAACCACAGCGGGCCTCTGGGGGTGGGGGAGGGAGGAGGGGGAGAGGATGAAGAGGAACAGGAGGGGGGAGGGGGAGACAGAGGGGGGGAAGGAGGGAGAGGGTGGAGAGGAGAGGGAGAGGGGGATGGGGGAGGGGGAGGGGAAGGAGAAGAGGGAGTGGGGGAGGAGGGGGAAGGAGCCGGATGTCTATCAGAAGATGACTGGGGGGGCGTGAACAGGTGCGATCCCAGTGTCCTCCCTCCCGTGTAGACCCGATTCTCTTGGATCCACTGAGGGGTGATGGCTCCCTGGCTGACTCAGACAGGGTGCTCCCTGCTAAGGGCGCTCCCCGGGGGACCCACTGCCCTGCCTAGCCTCCCAGGGCAGTGGCCGGCTGGGTGTCCCCCAGCAGGGTCTTCTAGTCTGGGCTGAGTCCCGTCGCTGCCCCATCACCCACACAGGGGGTCACCAGGGGCGTCAGTCATTGGATAGATACACCCAGCCAGCAGCCTCCTGTGGACCCACAACAGAGGGGTCTCAGGCCAGGCCTGGCACCACGAGATTAGGGCTGAGGGTCACACAGGAGGGAGCTGGGGCTCTGCTGGGGGTGAAGGGAAGAGCTTCCTAGGGGAAGGGCCACTGCTGCTGGGCCTTGAGGGATGTGTAGGAGTTCTTTGGCAGGGGCAACCCAACTCCGTACTCCTGACCTCAGTTTCTCCATCCCTCCCCTCTCCAGGAAGATTCCAGGAGAGATATGGAGGCTTGAGGCCTGCCTTGAGAGAGGGAGAAACCTCACAGTCACGCAGCAAGTGGGTTCAGAGCCAAGCTCCCCCCAGGGACCCCAGCTCGGACCTCATCCCAGCCCCACCATCGTATTCAGGACTTTCCTGGCTAAACCCCTTTCCACAGCCTGCAAGGCAGAGACCATGATTAAGCCCATGTTCCAGTTGAGGAGAGTGAGGCTCAGAGGGCCAACGCCACGCCATAATGAACAGGACAGTGAGGTCTAACTACCCTCTTGGGCCCCCGGAAGGGGTCCTGGTGGCAGGGGGTGGTCTGCTGACCCCAGCAACTTTCTAGAAAGGCAGGAAGCAGGAGGAGAGAGGAGCAGGGGGTCTGAAACGGAAGGGTTTTAATATGGAACTTGAGAGTCCCCTGGGTCACCTCCCTTTGCCCCCACCTTGACGTGGACCAGCGGCCCCGCCCCCCTACCTGGAGCCCGGGCCTGAGCTGGGGGGACGGCTGCCCTCTGCTGGTCACAGCGGGAACCGCGGGCCGGACCCCGCACAGAGGCCCGCTAGGGCGCTTGCTGAGCGCCCTGAGAGGGGGCTGACTTGGGAACCGGTCTCAGTCTCTTCTGGGTCCCCCGTGGTCTCCTCCCGGGGCCTCTGGGACCCTCCAGGAGCCAGCCCCAGACCCTCCTCATCCCTGGAGTCCAACGACTGAGCCATGGGGGAGACGGGCTGGGGTTGGGGGGCACACCCGGATGTTCTAAGATCAGAACATCTAGGAATCAGCAGTTCTTATATCAGAGTCTCAGTCCCTGGGGTCATGGAGGGCGGACGGGAGAGAAATTTGAGGCCCAAACCATTACCCAGCAGGGACCCTGGGTAGAGTAGTTGAATCATCATAAGTGCTGTGGAGGGGCTGGCCCCGTGGCTTGGTGGTTAAGTGCGCGCGCTCCGCTGCCGGCGGCCCGGGTTCGGATCCCGGGCGCGCACCGACACACTGTTTCTCGGGCCATGCTGAGGCCGCGTCCCACATACAGCAACTAGAAGGATGTGCAGCTATGACATACAACTATCTACTGGGGCTTTGGGGGGGGGGGATAAATAAGTGCTATGGAAAAAAGAAAGGGGAGAGGGGGTGGGGGAAGAGAGAGGTTCAGTCTTAAATTGGGGGGTCAAGGTAGGCCTCACAGAGGAGATATTTGAGCAAAGACCAAACGGAGGGGAGGGAGCCATGAAGACATGTGCAGAGAGCAATGCAGGTGGAGGTGACAGCCAGTGCAAACGCCCTGAGGTTGGACCAGTGTGGTGGTGGTGGAGCGAGCTGAGTGAGGGGCGGTGGGGCGGTGGAAGGTGAGAGCAGAGAGGTGGCCGCGTGGGAGGTAGGAGGGGCTGGGTGAGACGGGGGCTTGGGCAGCTGCCGGGCACTGAAGAATGTTTGCAGGAGGCAGTGTCCCAGTTTTGCAAATGAGGGGATGAGGCCCTGCAAGGGGACTCCTCTGGGGCCCCAGAGCATGTCTGGTGGCCCACCCCCAACGATCCACAAGCCCTGGCTCCTCCTTCCGCTGTGCTGCCCACTGTGGCTGGTGGTGAGGTTGGTGGCCACTCCTGGTCCCCCGACCACAGCGTGGGAGCCCTGGGGAGGGAACCGGGGCTGAGGCCCCCGTGCTGAGCACATGCGAGGTGAGCATGATGGGGTAGTAGGGACGCTGAGGGTGCAGGAGGTGATGGAGGTGGAGATGATGGCAGTAGAATCGATATAGGTGGTGGAGGTGGGAGTAATGGAGGTGATGGTGGTAGAAGGGATACTAACCGTGGAGAAAGTGGTGATGGAGGAGGCGATGGAGGTGGAGGTGAGGGTGAAGAAGGTGATGGAGTAGAAGGGATGCAGGTGGAGGAGGTGATGGTGGAGGAGGTGACGGAGGCTGAGGTGATGGTGGAGGGTATGATGAGGTAGAAGCGACACTGATGGTGAAGGAGGTGATGGTGGAGCAGGTGAGAGTGGAGGAGGTGACGATGGAGGAGGTGATGGTGGAGGAGGTGATGGTGGAGGAGGTGATGGTGGAGCAGGTGAGAGTGGAGGAGGTGACGATGGAGGAGGTGATGGTGGAGGAGGTGATGGAGGTGGAGGTGATGGTGGAGGAGGTGATGATGGAGGAGGTGATGGAGTAGAAGGGGTGCAGGTGGAGGAGGTGATGGTGGAGGAGGTGATGGAGTAGAAGGGGTGCAGGTGGAGGAGGTGATGGTGGAGGAGGTGATGGAGTAGAAGGGGTGCAGGTGGAGGAGGTGATGGTGGAGGAGGTGATGGAGTAGAAGGGGTGCAGGTGGAGGAGGTGATGGTGGAGGAGGTGATGGAGTAGAAGGGGTGCAGGTGGAGGAGGTGATGGTGGAGGAGGTGATGGAGTAGAAGGGGTGCAGGTGGAGGAGGTGATGGTGGAGGAGGTGATGGAGTAGAAGGGGTGCAGGTGGAGGAGGTGATGGTGGAGGAGGTGATGGAGTAGAAGGGGTGCAGGTGGAGGAGGTGATGGTGGAGGAGGTGCTGGTGGAGGCGGCGATGCAGGTGGAAGCCACAGTGGCGTCCCCCGTGGATCCTCGTGGAAGAGGTGCCATAGTGGTGGCGGCGCAGTGTGAGGCTGGTGCTTGGTGCGGGTAAGTCCAGGGCTCGCGCCGGCCACCCTCCCCAGCCCGTCCCGGTCAGTCCCTCTCTCCTGTCAGTTTTCACTTCTGGACAAAGGGCTCATACCCAGGGCCTCTCCCCGCCTGGGGCTGCCGGAGCCTCACAGGGACCGCAGTGGCCTCCAGGGCTGGCGGGGTTGGTCCTGGGCCCCGGGAGGGATGCTGATGGGGGGAGGGTGGATGGTCACGGGTGCGCTGATGGGGGGGCTTTGCCTGCCCGCCCCACTGGCGCTCCCACCGCCGCCGCGGGCAGGGCCTCCAGGGCTGTGGGGGATGGACGGATGACAAAGCTGCCCGCGGTAACCAGCTCCGAATGGAGCCCGGATCGATTCGGGCTGCGAGAAGCTGTAATTAGATTGAACGCCAGGAAGGGGGGCCCGCGGAGCCTCTTTTTGCTGCGATCGACAAAATGCGAAGTTTCTTCACGACTCTGCCTTGCTTGGCCCCTCCCCTGCCTCTGCCTCGGGGCCCCCACTGGGCACTTGACTGGAGAAGGGGAGGCGAGTGGGAAAGAGGTGACCCCACATCCTCGCTCCCTCCCCCTCTGACTCTCCGAGTCAACCCCGGCTCCTGTCCTATCCTGCCCTGCCGGGACTCGCTGGGCACCCTTGGGCAAGTGGCTTACCTTCTCTGAGTCAATAAAGAGAAAAATCCCAGCCTTTTGGAATTATTCTAAGGATTAAAAGATAAGATACATGCGAAGCTCTTTCGAGCTTCCTGAGGAGGATTTATATCTCTGTGCTATAAATGTGTGCTGAATTCGTGAGTAAATTGCTAAGGGAATGAATGAATGAATGAGTGAATGAATAAATCGAAGATTACAACAGGTGGGCACGAAGGGCCTCCTTTGGAATGTAAAGGCCTGGGGCTGAGTTTTGACTCTCCCCCTGGACTCATGCCTGAGACCCAGCTTTCCCTTTGAAAGAATGGGGGACCTGGCCCCCTGCTGGGACCTCACAGGGTGGCCAAGTTCCAAGGAGCTGGGAGGTCAAGTCAGTTCTCGTACTTCCTTCCAACATTTCCTTATGCAGATGAAATACGAACACGTAGTCTTGCTCCCCCATTTTGTACACAAAAGGCTGCCTGGTACCCTGTTCGTCCCCTAGGTTTTGCCTCACCGGCTTTCCACATCCACACCACACCCTCTTCCTCTGTCAGCTTCTCAATGTAGTTACAAATACAGTCTTTTGCCTCGATAATATTCCGTCTTAACATTATTATGATTTCAGTAAATATCATCCACAGCTGAGCCGCAGAGAGTACTAGGATTCCATTTTCTTTCCTGTATGGCTCTTTGGTTTTCCAGGAGTTAATAGTTGCCAATCGCAAATTCTTCCCACACTCCGCCACAAAATGCAAAGGCAACTCAATACGATTTTCCACACGTTAGGTCATCTCCTCTTCCCTTGGTTTTCCTGCTCCGATCTGGATGGGCTGCCCTCCATGTCCTTGCTGCCTTTGTCTCCCTGTCTTCCATGCCCTCCCCTCCTCATCACTTGGGGGACCCTTTTTCCCCTCTGCCAAGTTGAATCACATTTCCTGGATGCCACACCTTCCTTTTTTGATTTACTTCCTTGTTTTGATGGAACACATCCTCTAGTAGCTTTCTGAGAGAGGGTGCATGGAAGTCAACTTTTGGAGACCTGGAATGTCTGACTATACCTTTGTTCCACCTTCCTGCCTGATGTTTGGCTGGGCGTACAGTTCTAGCTGAGCATGTTCCTCCTCGGAATTTTGAAGGCATTGCTCTGCTGTCTTCTGGTTTTTGAGAAGCCCAAAGCCACTCTGATTCTTAGTCCTTCGTGGGACATCTGGGTTTCCTCTCTGGGAGCTTTTACGATCTTCTCTTTATTCTGAGTCTGAAATTTCACAAGGATGAGCCTTGGGGAGCATGTTCTTTCATTCACTGAGCTGACTCTCTCACGGGCTCTTTTAAACTGGACACTTGTGTCCTTCAACCCTGGATTTCTTTTTTTCATTGTTTATTTGATCATCTCTTCCTCTAGTTTGTATTCACAAAGTCTTTTTTTTTCTTTCTTTCCTTCTTTTTTTGGTGAGGAAGATCAGCCCTGAGCTAACATCCACGCTAATCCTCCTCTTTTTGCTGAGGAAGACCGGCTCTGAGCTAACATCTATTGCCAATCCTCCTCCTTTTTTTTCTTCCCCAAAGCCCCAGTAGATAGTTGTATGTCATAGTTGCACATCCTTCTAGTTGCTGTATGTGGGACATGGCCTCAGCATGGCCGGAGAAGCGGTGCGTCGGTGCACGCCCGGGATCCGAACCCAGGCCGCCAGTAGGGGGGCGCACGCACTCAACCGCTAAGCCAGGGGGCCGGCCCTCTTCCTCTAGTTCGGATTGTTTCTTGATCAGATGACAAACCTGCTCAATTCATCCTCTCACTTTATCATCTTTCTCTCATTTGCCGTCTCTGCATCTACTTTGTTCCATTTCCAGGGATATTTGCTTAACTTTGTGTTCTAATCCGTACATTGATTTTACTCCAGCTATGATATATGTAAATTCTAAGAGCATTGTCTTGCTCATTAATTGTCTTTTTTACTGACTAGCATCCAGTTCTTGTTTCGTGGATACAGTATTTCTCTCTTACCCCTCTGAGAATGTTAATTATAGCCTTGTCTGTTTCTTCTGGGTTCATCTTCCCCCTCTCCTCCTACCATTTTTCTCATTTGTTCTCTCTCTCTCATTAATGGCTTTTATAAAATGTCCAGTAACCTCCAGCCATCACCCTTATTTAATCATAAAACTTGAGGCAGCCAATTAGAAGTGCGTGAGTTCCAGGTCAGAGGGAGACAGCGAGTGAAGTGGTGCATCGGTTCACGTGTGAGAACCTGTTGTTCCCGAGAAATGAGCCACAGCCCAGGGAACATTCATTTATTTTTGCCAACGTGTGGACATTGATCTGGCATGCCATCTGGTTCGGACTGTTCCGGAACCGAAAAAAGCCAGCTTGTTGTGTGGTCCCAGCAGGCCACCAGGGCTGGCAGCGGGATCTGCTGGCACAGCCTGCACCACTGACCATGCTGGGGAAGTAACTGAGGTTTGGGGTTCACGGGGAGGTGGGATGGGCAGGCTCTCACTACCCATAGCCCCTGACTGGTGTGTGGCCAAGAAATCGAGACTCTGCTAGAATTTGGCTGATGCCACCAGCCTCCCCCAGCCCCTGGGTGGAGGCAGCCACCCCGAGCTGATGAAGCCCATCTTTTCTGCCCACCGGCCCCCACTGCATTGAGGGAGGGCGTCCAGCCCTGTTCCACCACCTGGAGCTGCCTCTGTTTCTCCCTCCTGAGCCAGGTGGCCCTGGGACAGGGAGGGGTGGTCCCTCACCGCACCCCCTCCTCCTTAGATCCTCCCAGCTCCTGAGGGCACCCGTGGGAGGCCATGTCTGGGTCTCAGCCTGCTGATGTGGGGCAGGCTTGGGTAGCAGCTCAGATATCAGAATCAGGCTGTGGACGCCAATGTCGGCCTGATGCAGGGTCTCTACGGTGGTCAGGCCTCAGAGGACAGCCCTGGGAAGGAGGCACGGACCGTCCCGCCCATCTGAGAACCCAGTTGCCCCATCATTTCAGGGGGAGGTTACTGGGGTTTGTGACGCACTCCAGGGGCCCGTTATTTAAGTGCTTCTCACCCGGGTCCACGCTGAGTCACACAACTCGCATGCAGAGTTTCCACGTCATTTCCCTCCAGATCCCCCAGGTGTGGGCTGCAGAGGGAGGGGGAAGCCACCAGCACCAATTGTTGTACTCTGCGGGGTGGAGGCCTTTACGGGGGCCAGGGGTTTGGGGATATGAGGCTGGGGAGGGGCGCTTGCCTGCAGGAGGTTGGGAAGGGGTGGTGCCCCATGCCTGTGGAGATGTGCTCACACTGTGTCCCCTTCTTTGTCCCCCCAACCCCATCTCTGTCTCCCCACCCACTGTCTGCCCTCCCTCTCCTTCCTCTCTACCCCCTGCTTGCTGCCTTCTGGTCTCTTTCACGTCGCCCTTCCTGTTGACATTTCTGTGTCTCCCTGTCTCTCCTGGCCCTCTCCTCCTGCTGTCTCTCCCCATCTCGCCGCATTTCCCGGTATTTCTGTGTTTCCTGGTGTCTCCCTCCTCTCTCTGCTTTGGGCTGTGTCTCTCTCCCGCGTGGCCTGTCTCCTCCCGTCCGGCCACGCGGTGGCGCTGTGTCCCGCTCGCCCGCGCGCCTGCGCACTGCCACTCGCCCGCAGCCTGCAAGCGGAAGGAGCAGGAGCAGCAGAAGGAGCGCGCGCTGCAGCCGAAGAAGCAGCGCCTGGTGTTCACCGACCTGCAGCGGCGCACGCTGATCGCCATCTTCAAGGAGAACAAGCGGCCGTCGAAGGAGATGCAGGTCACCATCTCGCAGCAGCTCGGCCTGGAGCTCAACACCGTCAGCAACTTCTTCATGAACGCGCGGCGCCGCTGCATGAACCGCTGGGCCGAGGAGCCCGGGGCGGCCCCCGGAGGCCCCGCCGGCGCCACCGCCGCCTTCTCCAAGGCCTGAGGCGCCCGGGCCCGCGCCCTCCCTGCCTCCACGGCCTGGGCGCTGCCCTCCCTCCCACGTCTCCCACCCCACCCTGCCGGCCCGGAGGCCCGCCCCAGGGGGCGCCTGGAGGGGGTGCAGTCCGGGCCCCCTACACCCAGGGCGGGGACGCAGCACACCCCCCTGCCCAAGTGCACAAAAAGGGTCCCCTCCTTCCTCCACCCCAACCCCCTCCAGGCCACAGGAAGCCCTCCACCCTCCCCAGCTGGGGGGGGTCACAGACAGGGGCTCCCCAGCTCCCTCTCAATTCAGGACGCCCAGGGGGCCTCGAGGAAATCCAGGGCTCACCGTGTCGTCCCCGAAAGCGGGTCAAGAAGCACATACTAGAAAAATAATCCGGGTATTAAAAAAAAAAGGAATTTTAAGAATAACCCCTTCTTTGCCAGCCCCCGTGGAGGGAGCCTTCCTCCCCGTCGGTCCTCCCAGGGACCCTTCCCCGAGAACTCAGCCCCTTCCAAAGTCGCCAAAGCCCACGTCGAGCTGGATCCTCCCAGTGTCCCCACCCACACCGACACCAACCAGGAACCCCCGGCAGAACTGCCCCCACAGCCAAGAACCCAGCTGCCCCTCCGGCGGCCAGGATTCCTTGTGCCAAGAATTGCCTGCCTTAACGTCTGGGGAGGGGGCCTGCAGCGCGACCGCCCAGCACCCACAGGCGAGCACCCTCTCCCACCCCGTCCCGGACCGACCGGAGGGGGCGGCTCAAACATGCGGGTAAATTCCAGACGCCTCCCCTCCCCCAGCACACCTCTTGTCAGTTTTCTTCACCTTTAGGCACCTTGATGAACACGCAGGGAGAGACAGACCCCAGGAAACAGAAGAAAAGATCCCGATTCCACGGAGGCGCTACCCCGGAGTCCCCGTGTGCTGGGGTCACGGTGTGGCTTTCTGCTTGGAACCCTCTGGAACTCACCCACCACCTCCCATCGCTCAGGGGGTGCCGCACTGGGCCTGAAGGGGTGACAGGCTTGCCCCTCTCTCTCCATAGAGAGAAGAAGATGCTGGAGAAGGTGGAATCTGCTTGCTCCGTTTTTTTTTGCCAAAAAAATTGACCGGGGAAAGAAAGGGTCAGAAATGAAGATGAGCACCTCCCGGCCCCACCTCCCCTGCTCGTCTCATCTCGTCCCGCCGGGTGCCCTCCAAGACTGGCCGGCAGCTGGATCCCAAGAGCCCGCCTCCCCGGGATTCAAGACCTGGAGACTAGAAGGAACTTTTCCCCCCACCCCAAAACCTCCCATCCCTTCCACTGCCTCCCAGGGAGGTGGCGCCCCCCCCTTGAGAATGCAAAAGACGTTTCTAGGGAAATGCCCCTCCCCCTCCCCCAGGTAAAGGCTACCTCACTGAAGCGTTCGTGTCTGTGATTGGAAAAATCACACTTGATACCAAAGATTTCCCCAAGGACTTGTGCTGGAGGTTCCAGTTCCCTTGCCTCGGGCCGGGGTGGTGCAAAGGCCGGCTTCCGGCCCTGCCCTCCAGGTCTGAGTCCCTGTGCAACCGTCCCCCACCAGAGAGAGAATGAGAGAGAGAGAGAGAGAGGAGAGAGGGAAAGAGATTAGTGAGGTCGATGAGTGCCTTTTTCTTGAACCAAAGATGTGTATGGAATGTTCTCGTGTTCTTATCGACTTGCTATTCTCCCGGCTTTTTAAGCAACCGGATTTGAGTGATGCTTCTAGAATCTTTGGATGTTGGGGCCGAATCCTAAGAGTCCCCATTCCCGCCCAGCAACCAACCCTTCCCCGCCAAACTCACACATACACACGCATGTGTGCACACACATGCGCACGCACGCACACCGGCTGCCGTCCTTTCTGTGGTGCCCCCGGGCGCTGGGAGCTGGGGTCTGGGGAGGTGGCCCCTTCCTTCGGCCTCCCGCTGGCCAGAGCACCTGCTTGCAGGGGACCAGGCTTCTCCAACTGGGTGGGTCACTTGCCGTTTCCAGCATTCAAGCCCCAGGGGACAGAAAGCAAGGCCTCCGGTTCATCCCCTGTTGGAAAGTCAGAAATTAGCTTGGGATCCTTCTGGTTGTAGAACATTCTAGTTATGGTGAACTGTGGTCAGATTGGGTCAAGCCCCGTGGACACAGGTCACAGAAGAGTCCCCAGATTCCTGGGTCCCTTTCACACACATTTCATTTCATGTGCACACATACTCACACACACCAGCTCCCCCCCCCCGGGGGGCCCTCCCCCGACCCCTGCCCCCCTGCCCCGCCCCACCAGTCCCCAACATGCAGCCCGTCGCCACACACCAAAGACCCTTCTCCACGCGGGGAATGACGCCTCCAGCACAGCTCCTTTGAGCCTTTGACAATTTTCTCTGAAATACCTCAAAATATTTAATGTATAGTTTATGTGATAAAAAAAAAAATCCTTAGCTAGTTTTTGGAATACGTGACTTGAAGCTTTATACCGTTAAATTATAATTTTGCAGACGATGGTATGTCGTTTCTTTGGCGAGTTCCGTGGGAGACGTACTGAATGTCGGGCGGCCCAGGCTGGGGAGTCAGAGGCAAAAGGCAGAGGGGGCGCGAGCGAGAGAGCGAGCGAGACTGGGCGGGAGCTCGAAGGACGGCGGTTTACAGATTTCTTGTGGAAATGAATCTTTTAGGAGAGAGGGAGAGAGAGAGAGAGAGAGAAGTGTACCTTTCTGTACTCTGGCGTGTTCTGTTTCTCATTTTTTGGAGTCATGTCTTATAAGAGTATTTATTATTCTATGTGTTCTGTGTTCAGATGTAATTTAAGAAAAAAAAAGGAAGAAAAATGAAAAAAAAAGACACAATGGGATTTGAGTTGCTGCATGACTAATGTACTCTTTCTTGACGATAATGTACTCTGTGGATGGGGTGGGGGGTGGGGGGTCCGTGGGGTCGGAGCCCCAGAATTCCATGTCGCATCCTTGTGTTTCATGCCCGGGCCTGTGTCCCTGCTTCATGCGCTGCTGTGTGTTCATTTCCCGCTTTGCGAGGATCTGTGTCCCTCTGGCCGGAGGGAGGCGGAGAGAGGGGAAGGAGGGATAGGCTACAGGGCCTTAGCACCCAACCCGGGTCTCCACCTCCTGGTGCCCACATGCCACCTCCCTGTGCTGCCGGGTGGGGTCCCGGGCCTCCTGCCCCAGGTTTTTGGGCACCAGTGGGTATCACTGCCATCTTGGACGCCACCCTTCCCCCAGCCCGACCCGGTTGGTTTCACAGTAGCATGAACTCCCAAGTGTCTTGTTCAGAGGAGACAGACAATCAGCCAATTCGAGTCTTGTCGCCCAGGGCAGTGGGGGGCTGGGGCGTACCCCAACTTCCTGAGATCCCAAGGGCCCTCCTGAGGCCCCCCTCTCTGGGCAGGCACCCAGCTGAGTTCCACCAACCCCCGGGCTGGGCATGAATCCACCTGTCTGTCTGGCCTGGGAGGTGGGGCGATGCACACCCGTGGAGCCCTCTCTCCCTGCCCACGCTGGGACCCTAGAGAACAGAGGGGCCCCCCAGAATCATGAAAGGGGGCTCCGAGACAGTCTCCTTGCCTGAGACTCCACTTCTTCCACGAGGCCCCACGCTCCCCCGAGGGGAGAGCCCACTTTCCATGCCGGGCCCCAGGTAGGGGGATTGTGGTAGCCAGAGGGGGTCCCTTAAACGTTGGAGCACAGAGGCACCAGTGTGGAGGGTGGGCCTGGGGCCGCAGGCTCAACCCACCCAAAATGAGGGCGGGGGCGGGGGTCATGCTCCGGGGCCCCTCCCATCCAGCCCCTGTACCAGCTGGAACTTGGGCCATGTCACATTCTCTGCCCTTCAGATCCCGGGGCTTCTCCTGGTAGCCCCGCAGACCCCCCCAAGGGCTGGTCTTTGGGGGGATTCTCTCAGCCAGGGTGAGGGAGGGCCAAGAGGCCACCTGGACACCAGGGCTGCTTCCAGGGGAGACATTACGTGGGTCATCCAAAGCCCCCCAGTGCTAGAGGGAACGGAAGCCCTCTCCGCCCCACCCTCAGGTGACAGGTTTAAACAATAAAAAAAAAAAATCGTCATTGTTAACCATTGCTGTGCTGGATCTGTTGTTTTGTTTTTCTCCAATAAATTATTTTTGAGTCATTCACTTGAGCTTGTGTGTTGCCAATGGGGTGGGGGGAGGAGGGGGAGGAATGGGGCTCGCCCACCATGAAGATGGGGAGGGAGGACGGGGTCAAGGGAAAGGGGAGGCTGCCTCTCCCAGCCCACTCCTCTGCCCTCTTCCTTGGCCGCGGCCCTCCCTGAGCCCCCAGCCTGAGGGGCTCCACCTTCCACAGGAACAGTTAAGAATCAGAGAGAAGAGCTCCAGGCCCTTGAGCCCAGCAAGCTCTAAGTGCGCCTCTTGTTGGAGGCGTCACTGCCCATTGCTCTCTGGAGCCTGAAGTGTAAGGCGGTTTAGTGGAGGGGCAGAAATGAAGGCAGCCTGGTGGGGGAAGAGGCCGGGTGGTGCCGGAAGTGGCCCTCATCTGCTGCCCTGGGAGGGACCAGCAGGCAGCTGTCGGCCGGGGGGCCAGGGCTGGTCAGCAGAATCTGCTCAGCACCTCCCACTGTTTGGAGAGCAACAGAGCTTTATCGACGTTCTCTACCCCAGGAAAACGAAAACACAATAGGCACTTCCCCTGCAAATCCCCCACCGGGCCACTAGAGGTCAGTGCTTTGATTTTTAAAACCAGGAAAGACAGTTCCGTGAGGCACCGGAAAAGGAAGTACAGGAAATGAGTGAGCCTCTGAGTGCTCTGGGTCAGAGGAACCCCGGTTTATTAGAGAAAGAAAAGGACATGGAGCCCTTGTCTTTGGGGGCAGGTCTCATGCTCACTGGTTGATGATGACTAAGCCTGGGCAGTCACTGCTCCTTGTGAGGCAAGGGCAGCTGCCCCCCGAGGTCAGGTGGAACTTGGCTCTCACTGGGCACCAGCTGCCCCTCCAAGGGCAAGGGCGCCACCTCCATGGGCTGCTCATCTGTGGATGATTCTCCCGTAGAGGGTGGCGTAGTTTCCACCAGGGTAGGATGGGTCTCATTGGGAAGTGGCGCTGTCCCCTCCTTGGGGGACTTGAGCTCCTTTTGCCAGAAAGGCCAGATCTTCCAGGATGACCGTGAGACACTCCAAAAGGCCTTCTTCTCTTCCAGGGGTGCTGGCTGGCTCTCCAAAGACAGCTGGCCCAAAGGCGTTGGCTGACTCTCAGAAAGTGACAGCTGGCTTTCTCTGGGTGATGGTGGCATCTCCTGAAGAGAGAGTGGCCTCTTCCTGGTCAGTGTCAGACTCTTGGGATGAGAATATGGCCACTGCCCATACGAGAGTGACCTTTCCTGCTTTATGGGCAAATTCTCCTGGAAAGATCTGGGTTTCCAGTTAGTGCTGGGAGCCACATTTCTGGTGAGAGACACTTGGTTATCCAGATAAGAAGAGGATTGCACATCCGCAGTGAAGGAGGAGCTCATCGTGGTGGCGGGCTGCGTGTCCTCGGAGGACACCTTCCCCCGGTGCTGGCGCCTCTTCCTCCCCAGGAATGACATCTTCCTGGAGAACCAGGGTGACTCCTTGATGCTCAAGGAGAGTTCTTCATCGGATGGGATCTTTTGATCAGCCAGCATGTCACTGTTGACCCCTGGTGTCTTCCGCAGACTTGTGCCCTGCGTGATTAGGTCCGCGTAGCCCTCGCGGTGGGAGAAGGCATAGCTAGAGCGCCGGGTGCGTGACTCCCGGCGTAGGTAGGGCATCGGTTCCACGGTGATGATCTCCTCACTTGGGGCCTCCACCTCCTCCTGCACAGCAGCGGGGATGGCAAGGGTCAGCAGGCTCCCACACTGTGTTGATTGCTCTCAGGTCGCCTGCCCCCAGTGGGGGCCATTCAGAGCCCTTGGCCACCATTGACTGGCTAGGCTCTTCCCTACCCAAGTTGACCCAACTAGAGTCCTTCCCTGGGACTTAACTCTAGACCAGCCAATCAGAGTCGTCCTTCCCTGGGACAAACTCTAGGCCAGTCAATAAGACTCCTTCCAAACTGGGACAAACTCTGGGCCAGCCAATCAGAGTCCTTCCCTGGGACAAACGCTGGACCAGCCAACCAGAGTCCTTCCCTGGGACTTAACTCTGGACCAGCCACCAAGTGCCTTGGGCACCCTCTGGTTGCAAAGCCAGGGGAGGTGAGCCTGGAGCAGCTGTGTGTCCAGCCTGTGTGGCAGAAGGTGGCAGGTTTGTGGCCACGTCTTGGTCCACCATTCCAGTCAATTCTGGAGCCCAACCCAGCTGCAACCCATCCTTCTAGGTTTTGGTTATGTAAGCCAGTAAGTCCCCGCCCCCAACCTTTTTCAGTGGTGTAAAATAGACATCACATAAGAATTACCATTTTAACCATTTTTAAGTGCACAGCTCAATGGCATGAAGCACATTCACATTGTTGTGCACCCATCCCCCCAATCCATCTCCAGAACTTTCTCATCTTACAAAACTGAAACTCTGTTCCCAAGAAACACTGACTCCCCAGCGCCTCCCCCAGCCCCTGGCCCCACCATCTACTTTCTGTCTCTGTGGATGTGACTCCTCTAGGGGCCTCCTGTGAGGGGACCACACAGTGTCTGTCCTTCTGTGTCTGCCTCACGTCACTGAGCATCATGTCCTCAAGGTCCATTCATGTTGGAGCAGGGGTCAGAATTTTTCCTTCCTCTTTAAGGCTGTGTAATATTCCCGTGTGTGGATGGACACATTGTGTGTATCCATTACCCCTCCACGCACACTGGTGTTGTTTCTCAGCTCCCCCTCTCCAGGTCATTTCTGTCATCTCGACCCCCAAGCCCTAGATGCTTCCTGGTGGAGATGCCATGGGGTCAGGACTGGAACCAGGTTGGCCTTCTGAGTGCCCCCTGCTGTCTCTCTCCTGGGAAGTGCAGTTTCCCCCCTGGGGCCCTGGGGCCTGTCCTTTGGCTCCTGAGGGCACTGGGTGTGCGTCTGGGTCTCCGCCCCCCTCCCCCCAGCCCCATGTCCCCTTGGAGTCCCAGCTCCCAGCACAGGCTCTGGCGGATGGGGTCCCGGGACCCCAGGCTCCCTCACCTTGGGGCGTGGCTTCTTGAGGGCTCGGTGAATGAGACGGAAGGCCAGCACAGGCAGCGTGTTCAACGACACGTTCAGCAGGATCACCAGCAGGATGGGGGGCTGGGACAGCACGTTGCGGTCAGCGTCTGGCGACAGGGCAGTGTCACGGCCCAGCCCGGGGTGGAGTCCCCCCAGAGCCTGCTCAGTGCCCCCACCTCCCGATGCCCCACCTCCTTCCCCTCCCTTTACCCCTGGGACACCCTGATGCAATTCCCCAAAGGCACCACCCCCTCTGCACGCCCGCCCTCCCTGCACCACCGAGGAGAGCAGGGCTCAGGGAGGGCAGGGCGGGCTCTCCGCCGTGGGCACGCCCGTCTCCAGGGCCCGCCAGCCCATCCCCTGCTGGGGGCTCACACAGAAACGAGAAGGTCTTGGGGGACATTTGAAAGGACCAGAAGTTCTGGGTGAGTGCAGTCATGACCACGTAGAAACAGAAGCTGAGGACAATGGCCAGCACGAACAGGACCGTCCAGTATTTGATGATGAGGATGACCTGAGCGAGGAGGGAGGGGTAGGTGGGGGGGCGGGAACCCCAGGGCAGGGCTCCGTGGAGGAGCGTGAGGGCTGGGCCCTTGGGATTCATGAAGGGCAGCTGCTGAGGCCCCCGAGGAGGGGTGCCAGGTGGCGAGACCTCAGTGGCCGGTGGCCGAGGCCCCCTTACCTCCACAGTGATGGACAGCAGGCTCGACAGGGCCACAACCACAGCGAACGACTGATAGTCGCCGGAGATGACAGGCCCGCCTGAGTCTTGGCAGATCCACAGGGTCATGAAGAAGTTGACTAGGGAGGTGGCCATGCCGTGGGCGATGGCTTGGAGAATGACTCCATAGTTGAAGAACTCGTCCTTCTGGCCCGCGATGTACAGCTCCGGCAACTCCAGACTCCGCTCGGCGCTCACGTCCTAGGGAGGGTGGGGGGAGTTGCAGGCTCTTGGGGTGGGGTCAGGGGTGGGAGATGGCCCCACCCCAGGCCCCCAGCAGGAGGAAGAGGGACAGACACAGGAGCATCTACAGCGAAGGGGGAGCCCAGGCCTTGAGCTGCTCACCTGCTCGAAAAGGCCAATGTAGAGAACCGGGAGGGTGGTGTAGAGCAGATTGAAGAGCGCCAGGAACCAGCCTTCATATAGAGGCTGGAGGGCAGGGCAGGGCAGGAGAATGTGGTCAGCCTTTGGGAGTCAGATGACCAGAAACAGAAACACATGGCATCTTTACCTGAGGAGACCCACCCACACTAGCTGGGCCCCTGGGGAGGATTCCAGGCGAGTTGGAAAGTCACATTCTAATCAAGGTTGGGGCTGAGCCCAGGGTTGGGTTAAGCGAGGCAGAGAGAAAAAGCATGGTCTAATCCTATTAAAACAGCACCTTTGAATCTGTCTTCACTGGGTGGCTTCACTAAAGAGCCAGGGAGGAGAAATGGCTCAAGAATGCGTTTTTAGATTGTTTTAGATTTAGGGAATCACTGACGGGTTAAAGAGTTGGAAGAGACCCCATGGACAAGTCACCCAACTCCCTTCCCGATGCGTGAATCCAGTGCAGTTAAGAGAATCTGGGTTTTGGTTCCGAAAACGACTTTATGTGCATCCTGGGGCTGAGCAAATAGGTAACTATCAAGAATTTTGCAAGAATCGAGTTTCTTGCTGTTGGAGAAAAGAGTTACAAATGAGTACGTGGAAAGGGCTAAGCTGAGCCTTGTTCCGCGGGACTGGCATCAGGGGTGTCGGTGGGAACTCATAGGTTTTAATATACACAAAGATAGAGGGATGGGTAGATACAGGCATAGATGGGTGTCTACACATGTTACTGTGTGTACGTTTCCCACCTCTGCCTACTGAGAGGGGAATGGCACCCAGCAGCAGCGAGCACACCAAGCACTGAGAGCGTGCTGTCTGACCACCATTCTCTAGTGAAAAGAACCACAGCTCCTTACGGGAGTGGCTGACGGCTGGGTTTGGGCAGAGAACTTTTTGTAGCACCAGAAAGTGAGGATGTGCTCGGAGAAGAGCAGGCCCGTGTCAAGAGGACAAATTGAGGACAATCTGAACAACAGAATATAGACTAAAATAGACACCCATGAGTTCACACTGATAGGAATAAATAATTGAATAAGTAAATGGGGGAGAAGGAGCCATTCTTCCTACAAGAGAATTCCAGTTAACGAATGTAGAAAGACTGGATGCAGAGGACCCCAGGATCAGGAACAAGATGGGGAAACCCACCTTTCCCATGGCTATTCCCATCGCTATTGGAAGTCCTAGCCAAAGCAATTAGCTAAGAAAAGGAAATAAAAGGCATTGAAATCGGAAAGGAAGGAGTGAAACTGTCTGTATTTGCAGAGGACCTGATCTTGTATGCAAGAAATCCCAAGGATCCACAAGAAAGCTACTACAGCCAATCAAGGAATCCGGCAAACTTTCAGGGCACAGATCAACACCCACAGAACCACCTGTGTCTCTGTACAGCGGCAATGAACAGTCCCAAAAGAGAATTAAGAAAACAATTCCATCTATAGTAGCATCTAAAAGAATAAAATGTCTGGAAATAAAAAAGTTAAACGAACAATATATACTTATCAAGGGTGCCTCTGTGGAGCTCCCTCTCAGATGCCTGGGCATTAGTGACGGGGCGCTCACTCCCTTGCACAGCTGCCATTTTCAGGCGATTCCCTTACACACAGGGGAAATCATTGCCCTAGGACTCTTCTAAGACTCCACAGAGGACATCCAGTCTTCACCATGATACCGTCCAGAGACTTGAGGCCAGGGACCAGCTCTCACAGTCTTGCACTCTCTGGGGTTCAAGCTCTCTTCTCCTCTAGAAGGACGTACATTTGGGCCATCTGCCCTGCCCTGGCTTCAAAGCTCCAATTTGCCAAATAGCCCTGAAAATACTGGGTACAGAGCTGGGCAGAAACCATCCCCTCCCTTTCTCTGAACTCCGTACCTGTGAACGCAGCCATGTAACAGGCTGCCTTGCTCTGCGACCTCAGGCAAGCCCCGCCCCCTGAGGACCCCAGAGTGTGCGCATGCCTGCAGCCCTCCTGGAGGCTACCGCAGAGACACGGCACCCCCCGAGGGCCGTGCCCTCCCACGCACCTGGGCGCTGAAGCCGCTGTAGAAGGCGAACCAGACCTGGACCATCATGCTGGCCAGCGTCTTGTAGATGAAGTAGCGCAGGAACTTGCAGACACGCAGGTAGGACCAGCGTCCGTGCACCAGCAGCAGCCGCTGCAGGAAGCAGAACTGGGCCAGCACGAAGTCGCTGTTCTGCACCGCCTGCATGCCCTCCTTACCGGCCAGCCCCACGCCGATGTCCGCGGCTGCAGGGGCACACGCAGCCCGTCGGCTCCGGCCCGCCCTCCGCCCGGCCCCCGCCGCAGGCCTCCCCCAGCCCTGCTGCCCACCACCCACTCTTGATCATGTTGACGTCGTTGGCGCCGTCCCCGATGGCCAGGGTCACCACGTGCTGGTATTTCTTGACCAGCGCCACGATCAAGGCCTTCTGCTTGGGCGTCGCCCGGCAGCAGATGACCGCCTGGCACCGCGAGGCCAGGTCCACGAAGGCGCGCTCCCGCCGCACCTCGGGGCTCTCGCGGGCGCGCGCGGTCTTGGCCTGCGGCGCCAGCCCCGTGCTCCTCAGCGGCATCCCGAGGGTCCGCCACATCAGCGACAGCCGCCGGGCCTGCAGGAAGTCGGTCCTCTGCTCGCCGGGCTCCTGCCAGGGCTCCTCCACGTCCGTGTTCACGCTGTGGACCAGCGCCCGGGGCTCCTTGCGCAGCGACAGCAGCAGCTGGTCCTGGCCGGCGGGAGGGGCGGGGGGGACCACTCTGCCTGCGCCCCTCCCCTCCGTTGACGCGCCCCCACCTGGCCGCTCCTCCCAGGCCGCCCCCACCCCCAGGCTGGACTTGGCCCTCCCTGGGTCTGGCCGCTCTGAGAACCATCTCCTGGCGTGGCGTTAAGGGCTCTTGCGGCTCCTCCCAGCCCCTCCCAGGTGCCAGGGGGGCCCCGTGCGCCCCCATCGGTCACTGACCAGGAACTCGCCGTTAATGACCATGGCCATCTTGACCTGTGGCAGGAACGCGTTCTTCAGACACTGCTCGCCTCCCAGCAGGTTGTTGTTGCTCTCCCAGTAGGCCTCCAGGATCCGACTGCGGGGACCCAGCGGGGGCTCAGCCACGGCGGTGGGCACGGACTCCCTCCCACCCCCTCCCCAGCTGTGCCTCGGTTTCCCCCGGGAGTCCAGCCAGGTGGAGGTGAGCGCACTCTGCAGACCCCCAGGGCCACGGGCGCCCGCCCCGGCACTGGCTCATCCACCCCCACGCTGCCTCTTACATTATCTCCTTCTCCTCCAGAATGAGCATGTCCTCTGAGAGCAGCCGGCAGGCAAAGCCGATGTTCACCGCCGTCTCTGCAAACCAGCCGGGCTCAGCACGTGGCAGCAACCTGCCCAGGGCCACGCCCACTCTGCCGCAGAGACCCAGGCCCCGCCAATCACAGCAGCATGCCCCTCCCCCTGGCCCAGGCGATTGGCTCAGAGGAGGGTATGTGACCCAGGCCAGCCAATCAGAGCCAGCCCTGAGACTTTGGCTGCAGTTCTGAGTGAAGGGGTGTCCCTTCGGACTGGCTGGGGCTGGGCTGCTGGAGGGAGGTTAGTCTGGGGCCATGACCAAGGGGCCATAAGATCTACCATGCCAAGGGTCCATGGGCAGTTTTAGGAACCCACAAAAATGATTTAGTGTCTTTCCAAATCAGAAGAAGAAAAAAAAAGTGACTATAACCCACCACGCATACTTGTCTTTATACCACTGCAGCTGTAAAATGTCATTTTAAATATTTTGTGTGTGTGCCTCGTGCCCACGGAAGTCTTAATGTGGCCCTGCTGGTACCCATGCCCAGTGAGGTCCTGGAGAACCTGCAGGGGTGGGGGTGAGTCAGAGCTCCTGGCCCACAGGACCTGAGGTTCCATGCTAGTTTTTTTTTCTTTTGGTGAGGAAGATTGGCCCTGAGCTAACATCTGTGCCAATCTTCCTCTATTTTGTATGCAGGCTGCTGCCACAGCATGGCTTGATGAGCGGTGTGTAGGGCCACACACAGGATTGGAACCTGCAAACCCCAGAGTGCGCAAACTTAACCACTATGCCACTGGGCTGGCCCCTCCATGCCAGCTTTGCCCCTAAGTCACTGGGCAACCTCTGGCAAGTGCCCCGAGTTCTCTGAGCCCCGCTGGGCCACCTATCACGCAGGAGTACCAAGGGCCCCACCTCACAGGAAGCGCAGGCCCGCCCGAGGGAGGTGACCGGGGCACCCCAGCATTTTTCATTGTTCCAGTTTCTCCCTTCCCAGGGACAAGGTGGAGGACAATGCTGAAGCCACACATGTGGGAGGGGCGGAGGGTGGTGCTCTGGGCGGGTTATGAGCTCTCTCCCACCCGCCTCCCTGTCTCCGTGCTGCAGCGGCCGCCCAGGACCCACCTTGCTTGTCCCCTGTGAGTACCCACACTTTGATGTTTCCCTGCTTCAGACACTGGATGGTCTCGGGGACGCCATCCTGGAGTCTGTCCTCGATGGCTGTGGCTCCCAGCAGCTGAGGGGGCGCGGGGGGGGGCAGGGAATGGACTGAGCGAGGACCCGGCTCCCCGGCAGGGGTGGGGGGATCGCGGCCCCCTGGGGCTGGGCGGGGCGCTGGCGCCCTTCCCCCGCCTCTGCCCACCTGGAGGTTCTGCTCCATCTCCTCGTACACCTGGTGCAGGGCGTGGGCCCGGTTCTGCAGCAGGATGCTGGCCTCCTGGTGGCGCTGGCGCCACTCCTGGTACGCGTCCTCGTCCACCTCCTTGTAGGCCAGGCACAGCGTCCGCAAGGTCTGCTCAGCAAAGGACTAGGGGCCGGTGGGCGGGCACCACGACGTCACCACCCTGCCTCCCGGGCTCTCCGCCAGTCACCGCACCTCTCAGCCCTCTCTCTCCGCCTGGGCTCCCGGCCCTTGTCCCCACCCATGGTCTGGCCTCCCCGAGAGGCTGGGATTGTGCGCTGCCCCGGCTCCGAACCTGCCCTGTCCCAGCCCGGTGTCGAGTTCTGTTCTGCCTCCAGACCTTTGCACCTGCCATTCCCCCCCAGGAACACCCTCCCTAGGCTTCGCATGGCAATTTTTAACTATCCCGCAAGACCCTTGGAGGAGCCCTGTGGACCCCTCCCCAGGCAGGGCTTCCCTGGCCCCGGATCCTTCCCTCGGACCCCTCAGCTTAGGAAGGTCTGCCTCATTTTTCAAGGGGCGGAGGCCTCTGGGGGTGGGGAGGGAACAGGAAGGATCCTGTGGGACTCTCGCTCACCCCAGGGATGCCCATGGCTCCTACTTCCGTCCTGCGCCCCCACCCTGCCCAGGCTTTCTGCCCCAACGGGCGGCCCCAGGTCTCTCTCGCTTTTGTTCTTGACTGGCGGTGGGTCCCTGGGTGTCAGGAGCTCCAGACAGGCCTTTGTTTCTCCCATGCCTCAGTTTACCCATCTGTTCCATGGGGCAGCTGAGCCAAGCCATTTTGCCGAGCTCTTGGGCTCTGGGTCTTTATCTGACTGCACTTCCCCAGTTCTGAGTCAGAGACCTGACGCCTGGCTCCCCCACACCCCACTCCCCACTCCCAGCAGAGCAGGGCACTCTGGGAGGCCCCAGGTGGAGGGACACAGGACATTCTTTCCACAAACATCCCGGCCCCAAGGCTCCTGTGTTGGGTGATGCTGGGGACCCAGCAAAGCCCATGGGGATCCCCATAGGGTCAAGGCTGGGCCAGAGAGAGGGGGCTGGCATGACACAACAGCTCCATGTTAGGGTCGGGGCAGGAAAGGCTCCCTGGAGGTGGGGACCTCGTGGCTGAGCCCTGAGGCCCAAAAGATCCTGAGTGACAGAGCAGAGGAAGGCATTCCAAGCAGAGGGACGAGTGCGTGCAAAGGTCCTGAGGCATCACCTAAGCATGGGGAAACTGCAAGCCAGAAATGGGGGTCCCGGGGAACCCCCTGGGGGGCAAGGAGAGACCCAGCTACAGAAGCAGAAAGACACATCCTCAAACCCTGGGCTGAGGGGTTAGGGCTCTACCCACGGAGAGGAAAGATTTGAGGCAGGGAGGGCTGAGCGTGTCCTGGAACCCAGGCCTGGCTTGGGAAGGGGGCAGCGTCCAGGGCCGAAGCCCAACCACAAGGGATCCTTGTGTGACTTAGAAAAAGACACCCCCTCTGGGCGGGTGCAGCTTGAAGTTCAGCCCCCTCCCAGCCCATGTGTGTGGGGTTGTGCAGTGCGCAACCTGGCCAACTGTACGTGGCCACGCTGGGTACCGGAGGCCCCTTCTCTGCACACTCTCCTCCTCCGCCCTGTCCTCCTCTCTTTTGCCCTCGACCCCTGCCCCTCTGCCCTCCCTTCCCACAAGGACTCACGGCCAAGGCTTCCTCCGTGGTCCACTCCACTTCGCCTGTCACGTGCAAGCGCTCAAAGATGACCGTGTCGGCGCCTTTGGTGTAGAGGTAGATGGAGCCCTCGGGGTTCCGGACTGCAGAGGGAGAGGTCCAGCTGACCACACAGGCGCCCCTCCCCGCCTGCCTCCGCCTCAGGGTGAGGCGTCTGGGCACAGGCAGCCGGCGCCCCCACTCACCCAGCACCGACATCCGCTTGCGGACGCTGTTGAAGTCCATCATGGCCAGGACCTGGTACTTCCGCTCCTCGCCCAGCTCCAACACCGTGATGCTGTCCTGCGTGCGCGCCAGGAACACGTAGCCGAAGTTCCGGGCCGCCGTGACCAGCGCCTCCTCGTCGGGGGACGCCGCCTGGTACACAAGCTGGTCTGGCGGGGGGAGGGGGCAGCGGGGCGGGGCGCGCTCGCTGAGGGCTCCGGCCAGTCAGGCCCCACCGCCCACCTGGTGGTCCCGCCTCCATCCCTTAGCACAGTGCAGGAAACGGCACGGGAGGCCCCGCCAGGTACCTATGGCATGACGGTCTCTGGGGCCTGAGCAACCTCTCAGCCCCATACAGAAGGTGGGCGCTTGGGTCCCAGCCTGGATGACCTCCCCTCCCAGCTCCATGTCGGATCTTGAGCCCCGGGCCTGGACACCCTCTAGGTCCGGAAGAGGTGGGGTTGGGACACGGGCCCAAGCAGCCTCTAAGCGTCTCAGGGTTGGGCTGGGTCATCTCTAAGGCCAGGAGACCGTCCCAGGAGCCCGGGGCGCGCGTGGCCTCTCCGGCGGGCGGGGGCCCGCGGGCGCTCACTGTTCTTGTCTTGCACCATGACCGTGTGGCAGACAGCCAGCAGGCGCCAGAACTCCCGCACCATCGCGTCCTGGTTGCCGCGCACGGCCTGCAGGAGCCCCGCATTGTGGAAGAACGACTTCCCGTTGGCAAACGTGTTCCAGAGGTAGGGGTTCTCCTGCGGGCCGGTGAGGTGACAGGCCGCTCTGGGTGGGCCGCTGCCCATCCCCCCATCCGGTGCCGCAAGGCGGCTGGGCTCACCTTATGTGGGGTCTTCCTCTCCTCATCGGGGCCTGAGGAAAGACTCCACTTCAGGCCTCAGCTCCCGGGACCCACTCGGGGTCCCGCAGCCCCCGCCCCCTGATCTCAGGCCTCCTGGAGCTGCCAGATGCAGCCAGACAAGCGGGACCTGGGGCTCCGGGCCCGACGCCCCCAGCAACCAAGGACCCCGGCCTCAGCTTTGCCTTCTGCACAAAGGAGAGAACGAGGCAGCCACGCCTCCCAGGGGGCCCAGGAGGGCAGCCCTGAGCGGGACTTGGCCCCACCGAACACGTTTTGTCTGATCTCCTCGTGGTGTCTTTTTAAAACCGGGATGTGGCCACCTACTTCGAAAAATTGGGTGATTTCACAGAAAAATCTGAGTCCGTAGCACTTCTACAAACATCAAAGGACGGGGCCCGGGGTGGGTGCTGCTCGCCACAGACCCCAGTGCTCCCTATCGCCCCCCCAGTCCCTGGCTGAGGTCGTGGGTCCATGTCCGCCTCTCGTGCTGGTGATCGCCCACCACACCTGATTACGACCCAGCTGGCTCCTCTGTCACCTCGTGCTCTGAACCGTGGCCCCTAGTCACAAACTACACGGGGGGATGGAGACCTACACCCGCCCCGATGCCCGTTTTTGTGTGGCCTGCGAGCTCAGAATGGTTTTCACGTTTCCAAATGGCTGGGGGTAAACTATAGGAAGAGTGCTGTCTCGTGACACGTGAAAACGCTACAAAATTCGAAATTCAGCCTCCACGCGAGACGATGCCGCCCAAGAAGCCAGACGTACTGACTGGCTGGCCCTTCACAGGAAAAGTCTGCTGACCCCCAAGGGAGACGAGTCACACGGCTGCGGTGCTGGGGCTCTGATGTGAGCGGCAGTGCTGGGTGGGGGGCGGGGGGGGGCATCCAGGAGACCCAGAAGCCCCCCGGGGCTCCTCCTGCACCCCGGGGCCTGTCCTGGCTGTGGTGGGGAGGGCTGGGGGGCCGGGCGGGGCCCTGGGGGAGGGGCGCGGGGGGGGCGGTCCCCACCGTAGATGACGCCGTTGATGCAGCATTTCTTGAAGGTCATGATGTTCTGGGTGAGCGTGCCCGTCTTGTCGGAGAAGATGTACTCCACCTGGCCCAGCTGGTCGTTGAGGCTGGTGCTGCGGGCCTTGGCTGGCGTGTCGTGCGGCTCGTAGTACATCTGCACGTCCCAGTTGATGAAGATGCTGTTCCCCAGGTAGATGAACTCGGCTCTGCAAAGGCGGCCGGGTCACGCCCTGGCCCGCCGCCCGCGGAGGGGCGGGCGGGGGAGGAGGCGCGGGCACCCACATGATGAACATGGCCATGGGCACTATGACGCTGAGCAGGATGAGGAAGCCCCAGAAGATGAGGAAGGACTCGGCCGCCACGCTGGGCATATCGTTGGTGGGCAGGTAGTGGTGCTTGCCCTTCAACTCCTTTGCCTTGTACCAGAAGCCTAAGGTCAACCCCGCCGAGATCACTATCAGGGACAGGAAGATCTGCGGGGCAGACGGGAGATGGGGGGGCGAGCGGGGGACATGCTCAGCATGAAAGGACAAACACGGAGATGGGACCGCCCCCCAGCTCTGGCTTCAGGACGGGGGGCCGGGGGAGCAAGCCAACTGTCCCAGGGGGAGGGGAACTCACGGGGCTGTGCCAGGTCTTGTGGCTGCTCTTTTTCAAAATTACTATTACAATAACTTTAAAAGAGATAAAGTCGGTTGAGCAAAAAGGTAAGGATTGTTAAAAGTCAGTAGAGTAGGTGAGTATTTTATTATCTCCTGGGGTTCTGGAAAATGTCAGGATCAAAATTTATCCTATAAAAACTTTTTTTTTAATCGTTATTTTAAGAGAAGATTCTCTGGCCCAAAGACCTGTCTGTGGAATCAGGCTGCACATTTTGCAGAGGAAGGAAACTGAGGCCTGCAGGACGACAGCGAGGCTTCTGTCTGTGGGTGTTCTGCCCCAGAACAGGGACTCTGGACAGCTTACCAGGACCACCAGCCTGTTCATCATGTGGTCTATCTTGGTTCTCTTCAGATGGGTCGTGCCACAGTTCTTCATGATCTTTGTGTCAAAACCTGCAGGGTTTATATCCTTCCATCCACCCACCCATCCACCTACCCATCCATCCACCCACCCATCCATCCATGTATCCATCCATCCATCCATCCACCCATCCACCCACCCACCCATCCACCTACCCATCCATCCACCAACACATCCATCCATTCATCCACCCATCCTTCCATCCATCCACCCATCCTTCCATTCATCTACCCATCCTTCCACCCGCCCATCCATCCATGTATCCATCCATCCATCCATCCACCCATCCACCCACCCACCCATCCACCTACCCATCCATCCACCAACACATCCATCCATTCATCCACCCATCCTTCCATCCATCCACCCATCCTTCCATTCATCTACCCATCCTTCCACCCGCCCATCCATCCATGTATCCATCCATCCATCCATCTACCCACCTATCCATCCACTCATCCCTCCATCCATCCATCCATCCATCCACCCATCCTTCCAGTCATCCACCCATCCACCCATCCATCCAGCCAGCCAGCCAGCCAGCCAGCCAGCCACCCATCCATCCACCCATCCACCCTTCCATCCACCCATCCACCCATCCATCCACCCACCCACCCATCCACCCCATCCTTCATCCCCCATCACCCCATACCCCACCCACACCCTCACCCATTCATCTACCTGCCCAGCCACCCCTCCTTCCATCTACATACAAGCACCCCACTTTTTCCAGCCAAAACAAGGATGCTGGCTCAACACGTCCATTTCTACAGTTTGAGAACCCAGGGTCCAGAGAAGCCACACCATGCGACAGATGCTTATGGCAGACGCATGCAGCAGCCAGGCCTGGTTTTGTGACTTCTTGCCAATGACTTCAGGGTTCTCACCCACCCCCACCCTCTGACTGGGACAGCTCATACTCCAGGGACCCTGGAGGGGCTGTACCGGCATAGATGACCAGTCCGTAGCAGGTGTCTGTGTTTCGGATCTTGCAGCCACGCAGGAGGATGTTGCCGCTGTCCAGGGGATATTTCTTGCCGGTCCATTCCAGGCACCCCACGAAGTGGTGCATCCGGCTGTTGGGTTCCTCACACACCACCTTGCCTGTGGGCAACCGGGCGGTCAGGGAGCCGAGGGCGTGGCTGGGCTCAGGCCGCCCTGCTCCAATGTGGTGGGGGGTGGGCTCAGGGAACATTCCTGTCACCCTCTGGCTCCAGCCACCCTCATGGCCCCACACAGCCCCAAACTTCCCTGCTGGCACCTCCACCCCCACCACACAGCCTCCTGGATGCTCCAGCGCTGGCCTCTCCTGGCATCAGGGCCTTTGTGTATGCTGTTCCCTGTGCCAGGACTCACACCTCCTCAGGAAAGCCCTCCCTGATCCTCCACCAGATCAGTTTGCCCCCCATCCAGCCCCTTCCTCATGGTTACAATCCAGGGATGTCACTAGACATCTGTTCTGCCATGAGAGCAGGTGCCTGCCTCGTCTCAGTTGCACTGGGACCCCAGGGAGCACACAGTAGGTGCTCTATACATGTGTGAGGAGGGAAAGAAGGAAGGGATGCCTGCAGGCAGGAGACTCATCCAGCACCCCGAAACCACAGGGGACAAATGCAGGGCACAGTGTAGGGTTTTCCAGAAGACAGCAGGGGTGGGGCCGTTCCTACTGGGCCCTGGGGCCCGTCCACCATTGCTCACCAGCAGGATAGCGGGGGCCCTGCTTCCGTTTGAGAAAATGGGCTCGGGGTGCAAAGGTCTGCCCAGGGCAGTGCCCAGCAAGGGCTAAAATGACAACAGGGTGCAGCTGGGACCCCGGAAGGGAGAGAGCTGGGGGGCCCCAGGGTTCTTGAACGACCCTCGCCTGCTCCGCGCCATTCCTTCTCAGGGACTGAGTTTGTCCTGAATGTGGAAATGGGATGGATGGGGGGCAGAGGAGCCCTGGGGGAAACTCATGCTGCTCGCCACCTCTCTGAACCTCAGTCTCCTCCTCTAAAAAGTGGGGCCACGCCTTGCAGGAATGCTGAGGCAGCTGGGTCAGGTCAGGGGTCAGAGAGGGCCGTCGGACAGGTGTGGCCGCCGTCCAGGCAAGCGAGGCCTTTCCCCAGCTAGTTGAACAGTCATGCAACTAGCATGTGGATGTCGGGAGCCAAGGGGCTCTATTCCGAGAGAAAGATTCTGCTGCAGAGCTGAGTAGAATAACTTGCCTTTGCAACAAGACAGGAAAAATAATAACAGTAAAGGATCCCCTTACTGGGCCACGGCAAACGGTAACTGTAGCCACAGGGGTGAGACATCTCCAGGCAGAAAATAAGAAACTGAGAGGGGTGGGATGGCTCCTTGGCCCCAGGTCTTTTCCTGCCATGCCTGCAAATTGTTGGCCCGTGTACACAGGCTGCCTTTTCAGTTAAGCCACCAGAAGTGTTTGCTTCAATGTGGTCGTGTTTTAAAAATAAAATGTAGCTCCTGATAAAACCCGCAGCAGGTTTTGTAACAACAATAACAGAAAATACCCCGACTAACACAGATTCAGGGGACATGAAATGGGCCTGGGATAAGCCAGCCAGTTAAAAGCTATCCTGACCCCGAAGGTCCGAGAATGAATGAGACAAAGAACAATCAGTGAGGGGCCGGCCCGGTGGCGCAGCAGTTAAGTGCGCGCGCTCTGCTGCGGTGGCCCAGGGTTCGGATCCTGGGTGTGCACCGACGCACCGCTTGTCAAGCGATGCTGTGGCGGCGTCCCATATAAAGTGGAGGAAGATGGGCACAGATGTTAGCTCAGGGCCAGTCTTCCTCAGCAAAAAAAAAAAAAAAAAGAGGAAGACTGTCGACAGATGTTAGCTCAGGGCTGATCTTCCTCACAAAAAAAAAAGAACAGTCAGTGAGAACTGACCGTGCCCGTCTGGGTAGACGTCACTGAACACCCCCCACCACACCCCATTACCAACCCCAAACCCAGCGAGGCGGGTGACTTTCGTGCCCACTGCATAGCAGGGTGTATGGAAGCCCAGATGGGTGGACGGGACAGCTGCCTCCTGCTCTCCGCCTCTCACCTTGGAAGGACGCCATGTTCCTTACACTGGTCAGCTCACGGTGGGTGATCATCGGCGCCTGCCTGAACTTCAAGTTGGTTTCCCTGGTGACGAGAAGGGGAGTGAGGGGTAAGGTGGGGACAGACGGCGCCCAGGCAAGGCGCCTCCAGCCCTCTTCCAGAGTCACTCAAACATTTTCCCCGAGCACCTACTATGCGCAACTGCCAATCAGGAGGCTGAGGCCCAGAGAGGGAGAGGGCCTTGCCCAAGGTCACACAGGGCATTTGCAAAAGGGCTGAGGCCAGACCCTAGGCCTTCCTGCTTTCCGGGTGGTGGGGCCTGGCACACAGTAGGGCCTCTAGAAATGTTGGTGCAAAGAAAGCCGGTCCCTTCCTCTGGTTTAGCCTTACTGCCCCTGCTAGCCTGTAGGTGCCCCGTGAATGCTCCTGGGGCGAATGACCATAACATCTGAGTGGGCTCGGCTGTTGGGGAAAGCTCGCACCCGGCCCCCAAACTCCTAGTGACGCCCCGCGCCTCACCCGTCGATGTCGGCCGTCTCCACGTAGCACAGGCTGCTGGGCTCCGTGCTGGCCAGCAAGAGCAGGTCGGCCTGCGGTGGGGAGGGGGTCGGGAGGGAGGAGACAGCATTGCAGGGGGCACAGGGAGGAAGACAGCAGGCGGGCGGCCCTCCCCCGGGAGCGGGCGTTCGGGGCGCTGACCGGGACGATGCTGTCTCTCCGCAGACAGACCACGTCCCCCACGCACAGATGCTTCCATTTCCTCCACTGGAAGCTGCGGGGAGCAGGGCGCAGGCGTGAGAGGGGGCCCTCCCAGGCCCAGCCGTGGGACCCCTGCCCCCTCGCCGCCCCCCCCCCCCAAGCTGGAAGAGCTGGGGCTTTGCTTCTGGAATGTTCCCACCTGCAGGTCTCTGCCGGGACTCGGCCTTCCCTCCCCTCCCCTTCAGCTGAGCTCGCAGCCCTGCGAGGGTTAACAATGGGGGCCTCAGCCTCTGCCCCCATCACAGCGCCCACTGCAGGCCTGGTAGACAGCAGGCGCCCCATCAATGCTGGCCTGGGTCCCTGTCAGACCCAACCAGGATGTCCGGGAGCACGGAAGGTGCTGGACACTCTGCTGGACACCCCTCCCCGCCGTGTCCAGCCCCGGCCATGCTGGAGCCCCCCCACCGCTCCAGGATGGAGCCCCCGCCCCCCGGCCGCTGTGGCCTCACCTCCTCCCCACCAGGATCTGGCAGGGCCTGTTGTTGATGATCCTATCGCTCCTGTGTCGCCCCTGGGCCGACAGGGTGCGTCAGAGAGAGGGCACGGCCCCCCACGCCGCCCGGTAATGGCGCAGCGCGAGCCCCACCAGCCGCATCTGTCCAGGGACCCCCGGCAGGAGGGCCGCCAGGCCAACCACTGTCGGCAGGAGCAGAGGGCAGATTCCGCCTGCCACCCGTGTGGCCGCCAAGACCACCCTGCCGGGGGGCCCGCAGGCATCTGCCCCTTGTGGCCGCAAGAGAGTGTGGATGACACAGCCCACCAGGGCCGCCCACGCTGACCCCCTACAGCCCAGCCCTCTCCCGGCACCTGGGGGGACCACCCTGACCCCAGTCCCCACCCCGGCCACCCCCACCCCACTTACGATGTCGTCCACCAGTTCTCGGGTGGCCCGGATGACCAGGAGGCACACAAGCGGGACAAAGAGCGTAAACCAGGGCAGCGTGGAGATCTCGGGGATGCTCTGACACGGAGAGGGGTCACGCTGGCCCCTGTCCACCTGCCCCCGGGCTGCCTCCTCCTGCCCTCCCACCCGGCACGCCTGGCCCCTCAGCCTGGCAGGCTGTGTCCCTCCTGCTGACCACCCGGGCCCGGGGCCAGCCGTCTCCCTGCACAAGCCTCAGGACAACTGCCCTCGGTCCCTCTCCCCGCCCGGAACTTCTCCCCCACGCCTCGTCTCCCTCCTGTGCCCAGCTCCCGTGTCACCTCCTCCAGGAAGCCCTCCTAACCCCAGGGCCTTGGCTCTCTCTGTTCCCCTTCCCTGTAGCCCTGTCCCTCCCAGTCACCCTTCAGGTCCGAGCTCCATCGTCTCCTCCTCCAGGGGCCCCCTAGACCAGCCTGGTCCCCCGTGTGGTTTAATGACAGTCACCCCCACCAGCCCCTGAGCCACCTGAACAGGGGTGTCAGGGCCACCGCCAGGTCCCCAGTGCCCAGACAGGACCTGCACACAGTAGGTGCTCACTAAGTGTCCACTGGACTGATGGAAAAAAGCAGAGCATCTGACTTTACTCAGAGCAAAAAGGAGATACTGGGCGGGGGCGAGGGGGTTCTGGAAACTGCCCACTCGCTGAGAGAGGGAGGTGCCCAGGCCAGACGCCTGGCCCCTGGCCTGGACCGCCCAGCAGGTCCCAAGAACCTGCGCTTGACCCCTCCTTTCTCCTCACCCTCTGGGGTCACCTCGGCCAGCTGGGGTCAAGGGGGCCGTCCATCCTGGAGAAGGGCTGCGCCCTCCTCGGACCCGGAGGAGCCATTCACACTCCTTCACTACTCAGCATATATTAAGCACCTCCTGTGTGCCAGGCCCCGGGCTGGGCAGTGGGGACCCGGCCATGAAGGTGCTCCCAGTGTGCGGGGAGCCGGACATTGGCCCCGTAACCACAAAGACCAACACACGGTGAAACCACCCTGGGTCTACAGAGCCAGGTGGCGAGGGGGGTCTGAGAGGGCTTCCTGGAGGAGGCGACGGGAGCAGGCGACAGGATGGTGTGAGCCTGGGCGCTGACCCCCGGGGCTGCCCCACCCTGCCCCACCTGGAGGACGATGATAAGAAGGAAGTAGAGGTTGGACACTTGGCGAAACTGCTCGTACAGGTTCAAGGGCACGAAGGAGAAGACATTGTACTTGGCCGTGTGGATGACATTGGTCTGGAACGAGAGCCAACATGCGTGTGCCCACCCTGCCCCGCCCCGGCCTCGCCCCGCCCCCGCCTCGCCCCGCCCCCGCCTCGCCCCGCCCCCGCCTCGCCCCGCCCCCGGCCACCCCAGCCTTAACTGAGCATCTACTGAATTCGAGGCTTTGATCCAGCATTTACTGAGCGCCCACTGAATGCAAAACCTCGAGCCAGCATCAATTATTGACTGAATGCAAGGTCTTGAGCCAGCTTTAATGAGTGCCAGCTGAATGCAAGGCCTCAGGCCAGCATTTACGAAGCAGGCCAGCGTTTACCCAGCGCCTGCTGAATGCAAAGCCTTGAGTCAGCATTAATTGAGCACCTGCTGGGTGCAAAGACTCCTTGAGCTGAGCTGTGACCCCGGAATTTCCCCAAATGAGACACATGCCAGGAGATTTTAGGCAGAGCCCGATGGACAAGCTGTACCTTAAAGGTTTCTTATTAACTTATTTTTGGAAACTAGGGCGTGGCGAAGGAGACGCTGGAAACGCCAGTACGAACTGGGGATTCGGCTAGAACGGGCGCTCCAGTTCCCGTGATTGAATCGAAATATCGAGCGGATACAGCACAGGCGGAGCTCGTGTGCCCCCCAAGCAAACCCCTGCAGGCGGACCCCAGCAGGGCTGTGGGGGCAGGGCAGGGGGCCTGCCCACCTTGTACTTGCGCCTCTGCCAGCACAGGAAGCCCTTCTCCTTGAACTGGTTGTTGTAGGCCCGGCTGTTGGCCTTCACCTCCCAGGTGAACCCTGGAGGCGGAGAGAGCGGGCGTCACGTGGGGTGGCGGACAAACACGCTAACGACACCCCAGAGGAGGGCTAATGGGCCCCGGGGGACGAGGCCAGGGGGACGCTCGCCGCCCGGGGTGGGGTGCGGGAGCCGGTAAACAAACAGAAAGGCCCCCACCCCAACCCACCCCCGGGCCAATCCCTAGGCTCAGCGAACAGGCCCTGGGAGGCCCATTCACGCCCACTCCTTCTACAGAGCGGGTAAACTGAGGCACGCTCCCGGCCTGGGCAGCCCAGACAGTTCTGGGCTCGCAGCCCCCAAGTCCTGAGTCTACCTTTCAGGCACAAGGTTTGGGACTATTCCTAACCCAACGAGAACCCACGCTGGGCCAGTCAAACGGGTTTTGGGGGGGTCTCGCCCCGCACCCCGCCCTCGGCCCCAGGACACGCACCTGAGTTCTTCTCTTCCTCCTCAAGGTCTTCTCGGTAGGCGAGGCTGCCCATGCCGGTGGGCCTGTTGGGGAGAGGGGCCCAAGGTCACACTAGTGGCCCAGCCCTCGCCGGGTGTTGTCCATTACTCTGCCTCCAGGAGCTCCCGGCCAGAGAGGAGGCGCTGTCTAAAGCGTCACCTCCCACGTCCATCTGCTGCCCCCTCCCTGAGCTCAGAAGGTTCAGCCACTGGCTGTGTGTCCTTCCTGAACATCCTCAGGCCCAATGGGGCCCGGGCTGACCCCCAAACCCGCAACAGCCCCATGTCCCCCTGTCCCCCCCAGTGAGCAATCTGAGGTTGCCTCACCTCCCCCCATTACAGCTGGTCCCTTAGGATGAAGGATTCTACCTCTGTCCATTGCCCCCCACCCCACCCCACCCCGCCGGCCATCCTCAATCTAGGCTCCCATTGCTTCCCGGGTCTCCCTGCTGCCCCCTCCTGCCCCAATCTCCAAGTGGCACACAACGCCCAGCCCGGTTAGGTGCCCAATCAATGTTTGTTGACTGACTAAATGGAACCCCAGGATTATACTTTATATCTCGAAGGCCAACCTGGAGATCTGAGCGTGGTGGGGGAGACGGAGCAGACACACCTTCCACAGAGCCTGGAACATTCCCACCAGCTAGTTCATGGTCACTCCTGGTCCTTCGGTGCCAGGAATTTGAGCCTTACCATGAGGCCCTCCCCATGACCCCCACCCCCAGCACTCAGCAGCTCCCTCCTCTCCAAGCCCCGGCTGTTCCCTCTGCCAGGAGCACTCTTCCTGCAGGCCTCCTCACCCTTCTGGCCTCAGCTCATACTTCTCAGACCGTCCAGGATTGTGCGGACGCCGCCTCTGGGCTCCTCCTCTGCCTGGGGTGTCCCCCATCCCGGTTCTGAGCGCCCTCTCTCCCCTGCTTCTTTCCCTGTCTGGGCCGCCGGCTGAATTCAGAACCGCCCGGGGCAGGGACGATGGCGTCTGAGTCACCGGTGACCCCAGTGGGGCAGGGCCTGATTCAGGGCCAGCTCTGACACTCCCGGGGACCTGAGCTGGCTGGTGCCCATTCTCCAGATGAGGGAAAGTGAGGCTCAGCCAGTGGGACCTAGAGCCGGGGAGACCCAGCAGGGACAGGTGGGGCTGGAGGGGACGCTGAGACGGCCAGAATCCACCCACCCCCCGTTTTTCTGGGACAGGGACCCGCCCCCAGTGCTGCCTCCTCCTCACTCTCACTCGGCTCACCGGAACGCCCCATTAACCCCCGGGGAGCCCCAGCATTCCCGCGGCTGCGGCTGCGCGGGGTTCGAGGCCCAGCCCCGACCGGGAGATCCGCGTCCACAGGACACTCCTGGGGACCCTGCCCCGCGCGATCCTCTAGGGGGCGTCCCCTCCGTCGCCGCGGCGACCTCCCGCCCTCGGGCCGGGCGGGGTCCAGAGAGGGTGTGCGGCCGCCCGGGACGCACAGCCTCGGAGCGCCGCCGCTCACCTGCGCGGGCCGGGGCGGGCGGGGCCGGGCTGCCGGGGGCGGTCCGCGGGCGTCCAGGGCGGTGGACGTGGTGGAGCTGTTAGCCCGGGGCCAACGGGCCTGGAAAGGGCGGCGCGGGCGCGGGGTGGCGCGGGGGCGAGGCGGAAGGCCGGCTGGGGCGGGGTCAGATCCGGAGGCGGAGCCTGGGGCGGGGCCAGGAGGGGCGGGGCCAGACCGGGAGGCGGGGCCAGGGCAGAGGGTGAGGCCAAGGGGCGGGGTCTGAGCAGGAGGCGGAGCCTATGGGCGTGGCCAGGGCAGAAAGCGGGTCCGAGGGACGGGATCAGAGCGGGAGGCGGGGCTGAAGGGCGGGGTCAGCGCGGGAGGCCGGGTCGAGGGCGGGTCCAGGACAAGGGACTGGGCCGGAGCAGGAGGTAGCGCCGAGGGGCAGGGTCAGAGCAGGAGGCGGGGCCTAGGGGCAGGGCGGGGCCAGGTCAGAAGGCGGGGCCTAGGGGCGGGGTCAGAGCAGGAGGCAGGGCCCAGGGGCGGCACGGGGCCGAGTCAGAAGGCGTGGGCAAGGGGCGGGGTCAGAACAGGAGGCAGGGTCTAGGGGCGGGGTCATAGCGGGAGGCGGCCCGAGGGGCGGGATGGGGCCGGGCCAAAGGATGGGGCCGGGGCAGAAGGCTGGGCCCGAAGGGCGGCATGAGGCTGAGGGCGGCCCCGGGGCAGAAGGCGGGGCCGAGCGGGGCCTTGGAGAGGGCAAGGATAGCGGCAGGGCGAAGGTGGGGCCTCAGGGGGCGGGACTAAGAAGTCAAGACGGGCCGGGGCTGGGCGGGGTCTTACAGAGAAGGCCAGGGTAGGGGCGGGGCCAGGGCAGAAGCAGAGCCTGGGGCCAAGATCTGCGGTTAGCCTTGCAGCGGGGGCTGGGGCTGAGGCTGGGGCTGGGATGGATCGGAGGTCAGGTCTTTACACAGCAGGGCAGGATGAAGGGACCTCAATAAGGGAAGGGCATTAAGGGGCCCGTCATCTAAGGGCGGGACCTTGTAAATCGGGTCCTGAGTAGGGTGGGCTCTGGGCGCTTTCCCCACCGTCACCACCCTTCCCCCTAACCTTGGGGTCCCTCCCTCTGGCCCAGCCCCGACCCAACAGACCGTTGCCTGTGTCTCACTCTGTGCCCTAGCCTCCCCTCCCCGCCTGGGGCTAGGGCCCCTCTCTAGCCTCACCTATGAACAAATGTTGGGTGAATGAATAAAAGAATGAATGGATGCGGGTCCTGAGGACGGCACGGAAGGTCTGACCCAACCCCCCATCAGAGCAGCAACCTCTCACTCACATTTCTTTGGAGCCCGGGTCTGCACACCTTGCTTGGCTTCTGGGGGGCACCAGGTAAACCTCTCCTTTCACTCATTCACTCAACAAACGTTTCATCCAGCCCCACCCAGAGATTAATGAGCAAGCCCCTGGGGAGCAGGGCTGGAACAAATTGTTCCAACAGCCTTTAGGGGACACCTCACTGGGTGCAGTCGTGAGGTGGCAGTCAGGGGACCCAATTTCCTCCCTGGGATGGTATCAGTGGGCAGAGCAGCTTCCTGAGCAGCAAGAAATGGGTTTGCAAAGGCCCATTGGGTTGGCAAGCTGAGAGCGTGTACACCTCCAGAGCTGGGGAGGTCTGTCCCCAACCGCCCACAGCCTCCTTGGGGCACTCTTGTGCTCTGGGGGACAGAGAGCAGACACCACTCAGAAACAGGGCTTCTGTGAAGCTGCCTGCACCATTTATTTACAAAACAACTCCTTGTTTACAGAAGAGGCGGGGGCAAGTCAACTGGTCACAAGAACAGCCCCTAGAGGGGCGCAACGGCAGGGGCCCCCCAGGACCCCGAGAGGGGCTGCCATGTCCTCAGCCCGGCACCCTGCCCTCTCAGCCTTTAGCAGAATCCCCAGTGACAGGGTGGCGTGGGCCTCCTCCAGCCTTTGTGCTCAGGCATCTGGACCTGGGGCCCCCCAGCATCTCCCACTCCACGAACCTCTTTGTGGCTTCACTTTTTACTTTAAATAAATTAAAAGTGGGGACCTGAACAGCCCTGGCCGTCGCGCCCCCACGAGCCAGAACAACACTGGGTGTGCGCAATGGGCCAGCGGCTGCCCTTCCCTTCCGCAGTAGCTCCTCAGACCCGCGGCGCAGTGGCTGTCCAGGGCTCCTCACTCCCGGACCCTCGTCGGGTGGGCACGGCAGTGAGCAAAGCCAGCTCCACTCACAGCACCCCAAGGGGGCCGGAAGGGTGACCCAAATTGAGGCCCCCGGGGCTGTGGGTCTGCTGGGAACACTGCGTCCCCAGGGCAGATGGCAGGGCCCCGGGGCAGCCCAGGCGCCGAAGCTGGTTTTCCCGACAGTGAACTAAGTCCCATTCCTGCTCCCCCGGTTACAGGGACAGAGTGTGTCCTAACCTGGCACCAAGAACACCACCAGACGCCAGGAGATCTAAAATCCATACAAACATTTATTCTGTCCCTGCCCGGGGCTGGGGGAGAGGGCTCAGGGCCCTGTGGGGCTGCGGCCTTTACAGACAGCCCCTCCGAGGGCGGGCCCTGGCGGGAAGACCTGCGGCCTGGGGGCTGGCGGGGGGGCTGGCTTGGTTTCCAGAGGTCTCAGAGCCAAGGCGGGTTGGGGGCGGCCCTCCCACCTGTGCAGGCCCAAGCCGGGCTGGACTCTTGGGTCCTGGTGGCTGCCAAGGCGCCGGCTGACCGCTCCCGGCTGCACCCCAGCCCCTAGGAGGGCAGGCAGCACCAGGGTAACTGCTCCTCCGGGTGCGGGAAGACAACTGTGCGAGTCATCAGGTTTAAATTAAAAATAATAAAAATAATAATACAAAATAAAAAAAGACAACCCCTGTCTCAAACCGCCCGTGACAAGCCTGCCCGGCCCGCCCCCGCCCCCGCCCCCGCCGCTGAGAAGGGGCAGGGGCAGGTGGCCTCCCTGCCGGGTGCTTGAACGGGCCGGCCTCAGCCTCGGGCAGCAGCAGTCTACGGGGACAGAGGTCTGGAGCAGGGCGCGGGCAGGGCGTGGGGGCGGCGGGGGCTCGGGGCTCCAGGCTCGGCGTCGGGCGCTCTCCTCCCGGCTCTCGGGGGGCGCCGTGGATAGGGTTAGCTCTCGAGATTTATTGCACTGTTTTGGAAGAGGCCTGGGGCTAAGGACGGGCAGGGCTGCGGGAGAGGCGGTGGGTGGGCGGCGGGCGGGGCGGCGGTCACCGCTTGGTCTTGGCGTCTTCTCGGATCTTCCAGATCACCAGATGCATGCAGGCGCTGGCGTCCTCGCTGGAGCTGTGCCCGTCCACTGCGGAGCAGGCGACGTGTGAGGGTGGGCGAGCCCACGGTCCCACGCCCACTGCCCCCACAGTCCCCCGGGCCTCACCGTTGTCCTGGATGATCTGTCTGAGGTAGTCGGCCATGAGATTCCGCAGGGAGCGCTTGTAGGGGAGGCCCAGGCGGTGCGGGAAGAGCACAGACGTGTCCACCACGGTGCTGTGGATGACCTGGGGGCGGACGGCCGTCAGGGCCCTGGACCCAGGGCCTAGGGCGGCTGGGATGCACAGGTGCCCAGGGAGTCCCTGAGTGGCATGGCCCAGGAGGGAGATGAGGAGCGCCCAGTCACTGACCCCAGAGCTCCCTCCCCAGCTGAGGGCACCAGGGCCACGACAGCCACCTCCGCCCTCTGAGGACCCTTAGCAAGGTGAGCGTGGGGCGGGTGGGGCACCTTCAGGGCCAGCAGGTCGCTCTCTAGGCTGTGTCCGATGAGGATGGTGTCGGCGCTGAACATGCTCAGCAGGACGGCCTGGACATCCCGCAGCGAGATGCTCGTGTCAGTGAGGTCAGCCTCGGTCACCCCCGAAAACCTGGGCGGGAGGAACGGGGGCCTTAGCGTGGCAGCAGAGGACACCAGGGGTCCCCAACCCAGGAGCTGGGCAGGGGACCGGTAGGGGTGGGGTCTGACTGGGGGCCGGGCCGCACCTGGTGTTATAGTCAACGATCTCGTTGTCTGGCTTGACAAAAGTGTCGTAAACGACCTGCATGTCTGTGTCCACCACGGTGACGCGCGTCAGCTCCAGGCCGTACGTGGTGTAGGACTGTGGGGCCGGGAGGACACGCCTCAGACACGGCGGCCCTCCCTCTCCCTCCACGCGCACCACAGACCTGACACTGCAAGCCCAATGCTCATGACAAGGCCACTCTGGTCCCCAGTCCCTGTGGGCAGAGGTGCTGGCCCCATGCTCTGGGGGGCAGAGCGAGTGTGAACCCAGGGCACCCTCTCCTAAAGCTGGCACTACGCCTGCTACGCCCACACGGCCCCAAGTGCCAAGGGGGCCCTGGCTTGCAGGCAAGTCCTGAGTCAACTTGGCTGTGTCGTGCAGCATGCACGGCCTGTCAGGCCACATGGTACAGTGTCAGGCCGCATGATACAGCATGCACAACGTGTCAGGCCACATGGTACAGTGTGTGTCGCATGTGTCAGGCCACGTGGTACAGCATGCATGGCGTCAGGCCACATGGTACAGCGTGCGTGGTATGTCAGGCCATGTGGTACAGTATGCATGGTGGGTGTCAGGCTGCATGGTACAGCATGCGTGGTGGGTGTCAGGCTGCGTGGTACAGTGTGCGTGTCAGGCCACGTGGTACAGTGTGTGTGTCAGGCTGCGTGGTACAGCGTGCGTGGTGTGTGTTCAGGCTGCGTGGTACAGTGTGCATGGTGTGTGTCAGGCCGCATGGTACAGCGTGCGTGGTGCGTGTTCACGCCGCGTGGTACAGCGTGCGTGGTGCGTGTTCAGGCCGCGTGGTACAGCGTGCGTGGTGCGTGTTCAGGCCGCGTGGTACAGCGTGCGTGGTGCGTGTTCAGGCCGCGTGGTACAGCGTGCGTGGTGCGTGTTCAGGCCGCGTGGTACAGCGTGCGTGGTGCGTGTTCAGGCCGCGTGGTACAGCGTGCGTGGTGCGTGTTCAGGCCGCGTGGTACAGCGTGCGTGGTGCGTGTTCAGGCCGCGTGGTACAGCGTGCGTGGTGCGTGTTCAGGCCGCGTGGTACAGCGTGCGTGGTGCGTGTTCAGGCCGCGTGGTACAGCGTGCGTGGTGCGTGTTCAGGCCGCGTGGTACAGCGTGCGTGGTGTGTGTTCAGGCCGCGTGGTACAGTGTGCGTGGTGTGTGTTCAGGCCGCGTGGTACAGTGTGCGTGGTGTGTGTTCAGGCCGCGTGGTACAGTGTGCGTGGTGTGTGTTCAGGCCACATGGTACAGCATGCATGGTGTGTGTCAAGGGGTGAAGAGCGAGCATCTACTTGGTGAGAGAAGAGAAGCTCTTTCTGAGCAGATGCCTGCAGGCTGTGAAATGTGCCTCAGGGCTACAGACATAAGTTGACCCCCAAGGGAGACTAGGACCTGGCTGTTGTTCACGGCTCTTCATCTGCTCTTTCTCCTAAAACCTCCACTGGCCCAAAGCTTTTGGTGGAGGAGCCGGGACAGCCCCAGCAAGCAGCAACACCCCTCCAGGGGCAACAAGTACTCACTGAGCACTGGAGTCAGAGCCGGGCCGACTCACCATTTCACAGTCGAGGGCGTAGATTCCCGGGTGACCATCTTCCGAAAGTTCTTTATCAAAGGTCTTCACAAACCCTTCGAGGTTTTCCTTCCGGCCGTCCTGCACATGTTGCTGAGGGTGGGGAGGGAAAGGGAGGTAAGGGCAGCAAGCTCGGCAGGGTCTGGGGGTGGGGGGACGGGACCTCAGGAAAAGCCACAAGGCCAGGCTCAGGGGCCAGGCAGCTGCTTGAGGTGTTCACAGACGGTCCTGCTCTTTCCAAGGCCACCAGACAAGGCAGATAAAGGACGGGAAGAGGGCAGCTCAGGGGAGCCCAGCCACACCTCAGCTCCCGACGGGACGAGGCAGCAGCAAGCAGGGCCCAGGAGACCTACCTTGGCGACCTGACACCCGGTGGAGCCGATGGCAGCCGAGCAGCACGTGTACTGAGTCTCCCAGCCACCAGCCACTGAAAGGGAGAGGGGGTCAGCGGCAGTCCTGCCCCACGCCCGGCCGGCCCCACGCCTCCCACAGGAAGTGACCGACACCGGGTTTGCCTTTCCCGGAGGGGCACCGGGCCCCACGAGGGGGCAAGGATGCAGGGCAGCAGCAGATCCCAACCCTGTGCAGGCCCCTCCCCGGGTCGGCCGTGAGGACACACCAGACGTGGACCCCAGGGAGGCCCGCCCACAGGAGCGCTGAGCCAAGGGGAGACCCTCAGGCTGCCCAGCCGGCGGGCAGCCCGAGGAGGCCCATGCGCTCCCGGGAGTGGGAACACGGTAACTAAATGACAGCACCAGCTACAGGCCAGGACGAGCCCCGGGCTCCCGCTGTGCAAACGCCCACGTCTTTCTGCAAGCGCCCAGACGCAGAGGAAAGGCGCGTGGGGGCGACGGGGCCGGGGGGCCTCCCTTTATCTGCACTTGCACACTGTTACAGGAAGGCTTTGTACTCCTTTTGTCATAGAGAACCACGAAGGAAAGAAAATTAAGTGGTTCAGATGGAGAGAGCAGCGCCAGCCCAGTCCATCGCCCAGGACTCAGGAGGAAGGGGGTGGCCGCGCCTCACCTCGGTTCCGGCGGAGCCGCCCCCAGTGGTAGTAACACTCCTCATCGCGCACACAGCGGCCTGAGGAGGCCACAAGGTACTCGGTGCCACAGCGGCAGCAGATTCTGCAGGAGGCTGTGGGGACAGGTGGACAGGAGGAGGGGTGAGGCGTCAGGCCGGCCGCCAAGCCACAAACCTCTCTCTGCATCTGCACCCGCTCACCCGTGCTGTTCCCTCTGCCCAGACGGCCTTCCTCGTGGGAAGCAACTCACAGTCCTTGGGCTTCTTCTCGTCGGCCGTGAAGAGGACAGCGCCCCCCGGGCGCTCGGGGTGCGGGAAGGGGTAGCCGTTCTCCTTCAGCTGGTCCTCGGTGAGCAGGTACTCCCTGAGGCGGCTGTACAGGGCAGCCCCTGGGGACACCGGGAGAGGCGGTCAGCCCACAGAGGCTGGGCCAGGCCGAGGGCAGGCCTGGCCCGATGCTGCTGGGTGTGGGGACGCCTCTCCTCCTCTAGGGGAGCAGCGGGTGGAGGGAGCCAGGGGTTGGGGGGCATGGACGGCAGGGCCAGACCACGGAGGAACCAGCCTCACCTTTCAGATCCTCCACCCGAGGGCTGCTTGGGCGGCTGAGCGAGAAGCTGGTCTTGGCAGCCAATTTGCCCCCCAGCACCGCCTCGTGGGACACGACCCTCCGGCCACCGCTTTCTGGAAGGGAGGGCGGGGAGAGTCAACTAGAAGCCTGACCTCATGCGACCTTCGCAGCCAACTCGCCCCCACCTTAACTCTCAGGACCAGCAGGCCTTCGGCTGCCTGGAACCCCCGGATGTCCCCCCGAAGGCGTTCTCACCCCTCGTAGGGGAAGGGGAAGAATTTAAGTCGAGCTCTAACGGCCTCCTTGGGCTCTGCGAGAAGCCCGCCTGGAGGGTGGGGGGGGGGGTGCCCGAGGCGAGAAGGGGAAAAGCCGCCGCCGCCGCCTAATGCACCCTCAAGAGCAGTCGTGAAGCGTCCTCGCCCGGCGCATCCCAAGCTTAATGCGCTGAGCAGCCCCAGCCGCGCCTCACACTTTGAAGAGGCCGCCCCATTAGCGGGCGCCCCGGCTCTCGAGAGCCCGGCTCACAGAGGAGGGTGGTTAATAGCGAGGAGAGGCTGTTCCGAGGGCGGGGGCCGACGCCGTCTCCCACGGCAGCTGACGGCCGGGCCAGCACGCGCGGGGCCTTTTGTCTGAGGCTCTCAGGGCTCAGAACGGCAAACACGCCGCCCCGCTCCTGCAGCCCGGGGGCGGCCCCGCCTAAGGGTGTCAGAGCACCCTCTGGCCCTCTGCTGGAGGCCCAGGCCAGAATCTTCTAGAGGCAGCCCCCAGGCCGCCCCTGCCCGACTCACTGTGGAGAGCAGGCGCAGCGCTGGGGCCCAGGCCCCGTAGCTTCTTGAGGGTGTTCACAGCCACGCTCAGGTAGATGTTCTTGCTGGGGCTGCGGTCGTAGGCCACCTTCTCCTCGTTCAGTGCCTGGGGACAGACGCTGCTCAGCCGGTGGCCCGGGGCCCAGGAGCCCACCCGTGTCTGTCACAGCAGCCCGGGGGCGGCGGAGCGGGGAGATATCCCAGGACACGGTGCAGCCCCTCAGCCTGGCCCCCGCCCCCCGCCGCCACCTCCCGGGGGCACGCACCTTCTCTATGGCTTCCTGGTTCGAAGAGCAGAATTTGAGACACTCCTCGATAAACAGGTTGAGATACCGCTGGCGGATGACAGTGGGGACCTTGCCCCCGAACTCTTTTGGGATAATGGGCTTCTTTAAACTCTAGAGGGGACACAGAATCACAGAGGGTGGCACGCCCCGCCTGGTCCTCTGATGTGTTTCTCAGAGCCCACGGGACGTACCACGCACAGGGTGGACCCTGCCAGAAACTCGGGGCTTTAGTGACTATGAGAGCTCGCCACTGGCTTGTTGGTGCCAACGGGTGACCACATCGGTGTTGACAAGAGAGGAAACTGAGGGCAGGGGGAGGGGCACATGGAACTCTGCTCTCTGCCCAGTGCTTCTGTAAACTAAAGCTGCTCTAAAAAATAAAAATCTAGGGGCCAGTCTGGTGGCGCAGTGGTTAAGTTCGTGCTCTGCTTCAGCAGCCCAGGGTTCGTAGGTTTGGATCCCAGGTGCAGACAAACGCACTGCTCGTCAAGCCATGCTGTGGCAGCCTCCCATATAAAGCAGAGGAAGATGGGCACGGGTGTTAGCCTAGGGCCAATCTTCCTCAGCAAAAAAAAATAAAAAAGTAAAAATCTATTAATTAAAAAAAAACAACTGTGGGAGTGGGAAGAGGGAAAAGAAAGCTTGTGCTGCTGGGTGTGTGGGTGGGCTGGGGGCGCAGTTACCTGTAAGGAGGGGCTGTGCGCCACGCGCTTGGGGGTGACGGTGGTGGTGGTCTTGGACGCCATGCCCGACAACGTGCGGGTCTTCAGGGGCTGGCTGCCCGGCTCGGGGCCATTGAGGGGCTGGCTGCTGCTGGCCTCGAGGGTCCTCTTGGCACCTGTGGGGGCTGGCGGGGCAGCGGGGGCGTGAGCGCAGGAGGAGAGCACGCCCATCACCGAGCTGCAGAGCACCAGGCAGCCGCGGTCATTCAGCGTCAGCAGGACGCGCATCTCGGAGCACAGGGGGAAGGGCCGGGGTCGGGGACGCGGGCTGTGGAATGACATTAGGCTCTATCTGCTTTCGGGCAAGTCCATCGAGGGGGGGGGACACAAAGACGGGGCTCCAGAGGCCGGCTCAGGCAAGGCCGCCGCAGGGAGGATCCGGCGAGTGACGGGGGACGTGGGCAGCCTCTGCCGCATGTTCCAGCCCCCGACGCCGAGGCATTGACGTCTGAGGGAGGAAAGGCCCTGGCTCCCGGGCTGAGGACCGGAGGGCACGGGACAGCCCGGCCTGGGCACTGTGACCAGCCACCTGCCCGCAGCTGCCCCTGTGTTCTGCCTCCCCCTTTGATGACATCACAAACCAGACAGTCTCCCCACAGAGCACAGGGGGCGGGGACCATGGTGCCCACAGGCCACCTGCGGCCTGTCCTATGCCAGGATCGGCCTCGTGGCCACGCAGGAAGAAAGGGAGCCACCCACTGGGCAGAATGCGGCCTTTGCAGGAATGGAAGGACAGGTTCTAGGCCCATTTGGACACACAGTGAATGGAAAGCAAGCACGAAGGAACGGACAGGACTCCTAATATTCGAGGCGAGTCCCCTGCGGCTCGGGAGCGCCACCCATCTAAGAATGCTGGACTTCCCACAGGCCACCTCGTCCTGAGCAGGTCAGAGATGACCATGGCAGGGGCGGTCCCAAGCCACTGGCCATGAACTGGACACCTCAAGTGCCAAAGGGGCAGGCTCGCGAGAGTGCGTGTGGCTCAGGGTCATCCCCCTCCCTGAGGCTGAACCGCTGCTGACACCCACAGCCCACGCCTCTCCTGCCGGGGTCTCACTCAGGCGCCCGAGAGGGAGGGATCAGGACCGGAGAGCTTCTCCTGAAGAAGGTTCTGGGCCAGGGAAAACCCGGGGAGAGCTGCAGATGCCTGTACTTGCAAGACCACCGTGTGGGGCGCCCTCTGGGGCCCTGGGGGCCCAAACAACTGACCACTCAAGCACGGGAGCAAGGATGCCCCGGGAGCTGGTCAGATGGCCCCCCAGCCCAAGGGAAGCCGAACATGCTTCTGAACACGTCCCCCCGGAGCCGCTGGCAGCCCTGGCCTCTGTCACACCTCCTCAGCTCCAGACGCACCGACGCACAGACACCGCCACTGGGTGTCCCGCCCACGGCACTGCTGCGGAGTGCCCAACTTCCAGACAAGGGCAAGTGGGGAAAAGTGTCCCCGGGAGCGGGACCAGGAGGAAGTACCCAGCCCCCAGCCCAGATGCCCGGCACACCTGGGCGGGGCCTGGCGCCCAGCCCCTCCCAAGGCCAGCTCCCATCCCTGTCCCCGGCCCCGTCCCCACCGCCTCCAGCCCAGTGGCCACAGGCTGCCGGCCCCCGTAGCCCAGCAGCCCGGGGGAGGCAGGCACACAGAGCCCAGGGCGGCAAGGACAGAGCGGGGCAGCCCCAGGGAGACTCTGCGTCAGGGCCTCGGGCAGGCAGGAGGCCAGCCAAGAAGAGGCTCCAGGTCTGGGACACACGGGGGCCAGAATAAGACACCCCTCAGTCTCTCCCCGGCCAACACCAAAGCCAGGAGAGGCCCAGAGCCGCCGGGCGCCGTGCCAGGCCTGCCTCAGCCTCCCGCTGACTGGGGAGACTCTCACGCCCAGTTTACAGACGAGCACACCGAGACCCAGCCGGGTCCCCTCGCCTGCCCTGGGACTCACCTGCAGCCAGGCGGGGGTTGGGGACGTGGGCAATCCTCTTCTTCTCGCCAGGGGCCGAGATGTGGACGGAGGACGCCTTCTCAGCTGGCCGCTGGGCAGCCTGGAGCCAGCTGGCCGACTCCCTCTGCGCCTGCTGGGCCCGCCGGTAGCACACCTCCTGGGCGGTCGGGGGCCGGGCGGGGGGTGCCAGGCCTCTCCTCACAGGCTCCGCCTGGACGATGACAAATTTCGGGACCTGGCTGTATGTCGGGGGCACCCAGAGCAGGCCACTCGGGGCGGCAGGCTGACAGTAGGGTGATGGGCGGGACGACAGGTCCTCCAACGTTGGGGTTGGGCAGGCCACCCCCCCGTGCCTTCTTCTGAGCTCGCGGGTGACCCCGTGGGAACCAGCTCAGCGTGTTGGTCCTCAAACTCATGCTGCCTCGCTGTCCTGGGGAGCCTGCGCCTGGCTTCTGAGCGCCCAGACCATGCCCTCAGCCTCGATACAGGCACAGGGCAGGCAGGAATCCCAGGGCCCTCTGATTAGATTGGCCCACCAATCCAATCCTGCTTGATCCCATCTCCTGTGGACTCCAGATTCCGGAATCCCAGCCCTCCTCCGGGGAGAGGTCGGTGACTGGATCAAATGCAGCTCCCGGCTGCTCAGCCTGGAGCCCGGTCCTCTGGCCCAGCCTCCCCTGTGCTAGCTCTCTGACCACCCCCACAGTGACCTGATGACTGTGTGTCTCCAGGCCACAGGGGAGAAAACCAGGACTCAGAGAGGTCGGGCCACTTGCCCAAAATCACACAGTGCACGTCGAGCTGGAATTGGGACAGGGCAGTGTGACCCTGCTGGAGGGCTCTGTCACTCAGGCCGCCCCTCCTCTCACTCCCCCTGCTCCGTGCCCCGCCCCCCTCACTGAGCATACCACGAAGACCTGACTCAGGCCCCAGCCACTTCTCTACCAGGACACAGGGAGTGCCGGGGACACATCTGCCAAAGGAATTCATCAGCGAAGGACCACGGGGACCTCATTTCTGCACTTGGGGGCCCGTCTGCCTCCTGCCAGCCTCTACCCAGGACCCAGAGCAGACCCTTACCTCCTTGCCTTGCTTGGAAAGATGAGAAATTCTCCTCTTCTGCCCAGGGAACAGAGTGGTCAGACCCGAATGACCCTTGTCCTCGATCTTCTCTTCCTTGGGGGGCTGAAACACACATCTGTCCCTCAACAAGGCTCCTCCCCTGACCTCGCCATCCCACACCTATCTGTGGGCTCCTCTCCCCCTGGTCTGGGCATGGGGAAGCTGTGTAACTCCCAGGCCCGAGAGGGCATGGGGGGCAGGCAGTAGGGTGGCTCGAGGGCGGGGCTCCCGGCCCCCCCAGCCGAGGCTCCCCAACGCTGAGAGTCCTGAGCCCACCTCCCAGGCCTCCCTGATGGCCAGTTCTGCAGATGTGCCCCAGCCCTGCACTCGCCACGCCAGGACCACCTGCCTCCTGCTCCCCTCCCTCACGCAGGGCAGGGGCTCAGAAAGGTGGGGAGGGAGGGGATGGAGGCAACACCTCAGGGCCGTGAAGGGCGGGGTGCTGAGGGACCCAGGAGCCCACGGTCCAACCCTGTGACCTGCCCCCAAGAGAAGCTGCAGGTTTCATGCCAGTCTCCACACATCCTTTGTTTAAAGCGAGCTCCCTCTGGTGGCCGATGTGGGGACACTGGACAGAGAGACCCAGACAGGTTGGGGCTGGCCAAGGTTTGGGAGGGAGGACGAAGGAGGGAGGGGAGGGGAGAGAAGCCGGGGCGGGGAGGAGAAGAAGAGGGGGAGACAAGGGGCAGAGGGCAGCTGGGGGGGGGGCAGGACAGCGGGGTCCTGATACCCCTGTGCCAGAAGGCTCTCTGATCACTGCCGCAGGAACCCCGCCGGGTGGGCCGGAAGCCAGGGTCCTCTTTCTGGACAGGGTGCAGGGGGGCAGCAGGCAGCCACCGAGGGTCCCTGAATTTTGGACGAGTCAAGAGGCTGACACTGAGCGCGCTGTCTCCATTGCCGGCCAGCGCTGAGCTCCAGTCACAGGGACCCTCCGGGGACAGAGCCCGGAGCCTCACCTGCCGGGCCAGCCGGCCCTTGTCCTCCGTCTTCACGCTGGTGGACTCGTTGAAGATGCGCAGGCACTCCTCCATGGGGTCGGAGTCGAAGTCGATCTCCTTCTCCAGGGCGGCGTAGTCCACGTCCGAGCCCGCCCCCGAGGACGAGGAGGAGGAGGACAAGGCCGGCGAGGGGGGTGGGGAGGCCTTGAGGCGCTTGGGCGGCCCCCCCGCAGCGGAGAGGCCCAGGCTGGAGTCCGAGTCGGAGTCCGAGTCGGAGGTGGAGCTGAGGCTGGGGGGCGCGGGGGGCCGGAGTCCGGGCTCCGTGGGCCCCGGCTCCTCATCCTCGCTCTCGTCCCCGAAGAGGTCGACGTGGCTCAAGGCCCGCCTCGGCGGCTTGGGGGCGTCCCGGGAGGCGCCCTCGTCCAGCGAGCGAGCCTTGCGCTCCCCTAGCTTGCCCGCTGGGCTCTTCCCGCCCGTCCTGTCCGGCAGCTGGGGGGCGCCCCCTGGCGTGGGACTGGGCCGCGGCCGGTCTTTCCCTGAGCTGGCCACCGAGGTGGCCAGAGATGGCTTCTTCTTGGTCCCTTGGGGCCGCTCCGCCCTGTGCCGGGGGCTGCCGGCCTGCGGGCCCCTCTTGTCCGCACAGGGCTTCTGGGCCAGCCTCGCGCGCTCTCCCTCCTTACCCCCATTTGTCTTCCGGACACCGTCCTTGTGGCCGGGGGCCGGCGGCGGCCCCCTTGTCTTCTTCTTGGGTCTTCCCTCCTTGGGGTCGCTGCGGTCCTGGGAGGCCCTGGCCGGGGAGCTGGGCTTGGCCGGGGGCGGCTCGCCCGGGCCCTTGGGAGGCTGCCCGAGGTCCCCCACGTCATACTGCACAGCCATCTCCTTGGTCTCCCGCAGGCCGCCCTCTTCGGGCTCCTGGCCCCCCCTGGAGCCCGGCTTCCCAGGGGCCTTGCTCTCGGCGCCCACCTGGGCTCTCGGGGGGCTGCAGGTGGCGGGCCCGTCACCCGGAGCCACCGTGGCGTCATCGTCGGAGTCGGAGAACCTGGCCTCGCAGCCGCCGAGGGGGTGGCAGGGCTTCTTGAGCGCGGGAGTGTGGGGCTCACGGGCCCGGGGGCCCCGGGGCCGCTTGGGGGCCCTGTCGTCCCGGGAGCTGGCCCGGCCGAGCAGCCGGGCAGAGAAGTTGGACAGCGGGTCGTACTCCAGGTCCGTGGACGGCCTGGAGTCGTCCACCACGTACTTGCCGCTGGGGACGGGGCGGCTGTAGCGCCGGGGCTGGCTCACGGCCTTGGGGACGTACTCCAGGGCGCCGCCGCCCCCTCCGCCGTGGCCCGGAGCCCGGTCCAGAGACGCCAGCGAGTACTTGCTGCCCGGCTCAGCAGGAGCAGCCAGAGGGGTGGGCTGGTAGCCGGCATCGGGGCTCAACAGGCTGCGGCCGCCAGGATTGTAGTCGAAGGACAGCGGGAAGGCGTCCTCGTCCAGGCCGGCGCTGCAGGCGGCGGGCCCGCGGGGCGCCAGGGCAGGGGCCTCGGCGGAGCCATGCTCGCGGGCCGTCTCCAGCAGCTCCTGGTACCGCCGCTGCTCCAGCTCCACCTCGGAGCGCACGGCCTCGATGGCTTGGTTGACCAGCTCCAGCTCCAGGATGTCCGAGCGGGGCTCGTCCCCTCCGCCCAGGGCGCCATTCTCCCTCTGCACCGGGGGCTTGGGCAGCTCAGGGTTGTAGGGGTCATAGCCAAGCCCTGCAACAGGAAGAGGGGGAAACAGCCGTAAGCAGGCCTGCAGAGGCCACGGCCACAGCCTCATCCCGGGCTGCGACCCCTGGGGCTGCGGGCAAGAGCGGAGGACCAGCCTTCCAGAACCTACTAGGGGCCAGGCCTCCACCGACCCCCATCGGGGCTCTGCAGCATGTCAAGGTTTCCAGAGCGGCCCTCCACACAGGCCCTGCCCCGCAGACGCTGACAGGTGGGGTGAGGGGCGCAGCACCTGGGCCCCAGAGAAGGCCACTTAGCCGGGGACTTGCCAGCCCTCCAGGGACTTCCCAGGGTGGCTGGTGGAATTTGCATGACAACCAGAGGGGGTGGAGACTACAGACAGGACCCTGAGATCCTGGGGGCTGGGGCGAGATGGCAGTGGGCCTCCCACTGGGCCAGGCCCAGACAGAAGCCACGCCAAGCTGCTTCCTCCAGTCGGGGGGAGCTGGGAGGATGCCTGCAGAGGGCCTGACACGCAGGCAGGGCAGAGGGCACAGAGACACTCGACAGGGGATGGGGGTGTGCGTGGAGCTCCCCAGTTCGGGGCACGGGGGTGGGAGGGGAGCAGAGAGCGGGGCCCGACACACCCCACCCAGCTCGGTCTGCTGCATGCAGGGCTCTGCCGGCGAAGGCGCCTTCAGGACTCCGTCCCACCCACTTTCTCGTCCGTAGGCGAGTCCACCCGGTCGTGCATGTGCCAGCGAGAGAGCAGAAACCACGGAAGTGCCCACTGCTAAGGAGCACCGGGTGGACGAAGGACACCCACAAGACACTTGGAAGGGAAAACGAGAGAACCCCAACCATGGTAGCAGTCCATGGGCGTAGAAAACAAAAGCCGTCGTACGTTCAAAGAACGTGCAACAGCCCGAAAACCCCACCAAGTGGGTGGAGGGCAAAGTGTGTGTTCTTTTAGTGTCTCTACCCATCTGAAGGGTTTCCCCCCGAGGGCAGCAGGGGACAGGTCACTCATGTCATTTACCTGGTTCTAGGGCATGTTCTGCGAGACCAGCACAACCCCAATAACCCCAATACTACCAATGTCGGCCCAAAACCCACAGAAGACTCTCGCTTACGGACAGAGGTGAAGAAATTCTAAATAAAATGCAAGCAAATCAGGCCCAGCGTCCCCAGCAAGGCGTAATCCGCCACATTCAAATATCCCAGAGTTTAAAGAGCTCCTCACTAGAACATCCATCAGACGTGATTCTGTGACACCGCTACAGAAACAGGCGATAGACTGGACACCCTGTGGTCGGCAGAGTAAGACCCGAGTCTCCCCGGAGCCTCGGGAAGGACCAGCCCTGCCCACCACGTGGGTCTAGCCCGGGGGGCCACTGTGGATCTCTGAGCTCAGGACCGTCAGAGGGCAGATCCGTGTGTCGTAAGGCACCCAGTGTGTGGGGACTGGCTATAGCAGCCCCAGGCAATGATGCATGCCGCATCATTCAGCGAGGCCACACAGCGGAAAACCACGAGGCTGCCGCCTTCAGGCGACAAGGAGTTGCGCAGGGGACAGTGCTCGGCCTGGGTTGCCGGGGGCAAGGGATGGAGGCAGGGTTCATCGTAGGCATGCTGTCTGGCTTTTAACTTGGAACCTATTTCTAGATCATACTTAGAAAGGAGAAAGGAAGCGCATGTCTGCGCCTGGGAGCACCGAGGACATGCCAGGGCTGTGGGTGTAGGTGGGGTGTCGGGGTGCCGGGGGCTCTCCTTGTGGGGCATTTACACAGCACCAGGCCAGTGCCAAAGCAGTGCTGGGGAGCAGTCATTTCACGGCCCCCCATCTCACTGCCGAGGATGCCAGGGCGCAGTTGGGGGGAAACCTGGGGTCAGGACACATGGCCACCCCAGGTGAGGCTGGAAATCCCAGCAACAGGATTGAAGGCCAGCCTCCCAGCCCACCTGACGCATGACAGGTCCAAGGGCACCAATGGCAGACCCACCCTGACCCGCCACCCGCTAGTGAAGAGAGGGAAACCGATGCCCTCCCCTTCCCTCCCCTCCACCCCAAGCCCTGGGGCCCAGACCCCAAGGCAGGGAGGGAGGGAGCAGGCTGCAAAGGCTCGGGGACCACAGGCGGAGGGGAGGAGGGGCCGACCAAGTGTCCAGGTGGGAGGGAGGTGGCCCCGTTTCCTAACTTGGAGCCATCCTGGCCGCTGTTTGTTTTCTCAGGGCCATTACACCTGCCCACCCGCTCCGGCCCCCAGGCAGCCCAGGAGCCCCACCACCCCGTTTGTCAGGTAGAAAGGGTGGGTGCACTCGGGGGCCAAGCCACTCGGACCCTCAAGGGGGTGCCCAGCCCGAGCACCGAGCCCCTTGACCTGAGCATCCAGAAGCCTGTCAACGTGGGACATTTTCAGTCCCAGGCGGCAGTTCCTCCCAGACCCCACCCCACTACACCAAAAAGCAAAAGAAACCGCCCTATGTGGTCGGTTTGAAGAGGTCAGGGTCCAGAGCCTGTTCCTCTGGGGCCTCAGCCCCCCACAGTACCGTAAGGTACTATAAGGCTAGGTTACCAGCCTGGAGGACTCTGGACTGTTCTAGAAGCTATGAGCACAGAGGCCAGGAGCTCGGCTGTAGCCCCACAGCTTAGAAGTGAGCGCACGGCGGGGGGGGGGGGGGGGGGGAGGCGGGCCCCCTGAGCCCCGTCAAGGTTCCCTGAGGCTTCTAGGGGGGAAGAGACCAATGCAGAAGGTCCCTGTTCACACCACCGAGCCCCTGCCCCACCCTGCCTCGGAGCGCCGGGTTCCTGGGGCCCTGTGGAAACTGGAGAAGATCCTCCAGAAAATGTGTACAAGCTGCCCGGTGCCCTGGGAGCCCTGTCCGCTCAACTGTGGGGGCGCGTCGGCAGGCGGGTGGGGCAGGTGACCCTCAAGAGGTCGGGAAAAGGCCATCGCCCTGGAAGATGTCCTCCGATTCCCGGGGAGTTAATGTGGATGGAGGCGAACGGGTGCTCTCTGGGGGCTGGCACCAGGTACACATGCGTTTGGTAAACAAGATTAATTGGGTTGTTTCTGGGAAAAGGGATGACTGTAAAAGCCCCTCGAGGCCCGGCTGTGGGAGCTACACTTTTAGGAGAAGTGAGACCCCTGGGCCTCCTTCCTGCACCCCTTCCAGGGCGAGGAAGGGCTGGGTGCTGCCCAGCTCCTGCCCAGCTCCAGGGACACCCACAAGGCGAAGGGCCTGCCTGGCGGTCACTTGAGCGATGCCCCTTAGGAAGACCCTTCCCTGTCCCCACGGCCCACCCGGGCCCAGCCTTCCCCTGACCGGCCCGTGCTGGGTTCCGTGCAGGCAGCGGCCGCACACCCACCAGGACCCGCTCGGCTGAAGGAGGGAGCCAGCTCCCTCTCCCGGCCCCGGCCACAGGGGCGGCTCTCCCAGGGACCCCGTCCTCACACCCTCTGCCCACCAGCTTCTGGAGCAGGCGTTCAGCACAGCGGAGACCAAGCCTGCTTCCCCGCCTCCACCAGGGGAGGCCAAACCCCCAGGTCCAGGGCTGGGGGACGCTGAGTTTGAGAACCCGTAGGGGGCCCACGAAGGGCAGAACGACAAACAACACAGGGCGGTGGTCCCTCCCGAGTCCTGGGCAGCCATCTCCAATCCCTCGGAACCTTCCCTCTGCCCAGAAACGCCCCCACCCGCACCCGGCTCCTCTCCGCTCCCCTCGCACCCTCAGGAACCGCTCAGATGCTCCAGCTACACGTGGAATTCACGACGAGCGACGACAACAAGACCACTGGGCAGGGGAGGTGCGCAACCCCACTGTGACCTTCCTCACTCCCTCTCCCGGGACCCCCACATGAGCTGGACGAGGCACTCGGAGGCCTTCCGTGTCAGCCCCCTTCACAGACGAGGAGACCGCGTCTTGGCCAGGTCCAGCAGCTTCCCAAGCCCCACACGGCCGGTGAAAGTCTGTCCAACCCCAAACCCTGGGTCCTCTCCCGCCCACGGGAGCCCCAGCACTGCTCCCGAGGGACTGGCCATCGCTCCCAGCTCTCCTCCTCCTCCTCCGCTGCCCAAGGCCCAAAGGTGATAAGCACCCAACTACACAGCGGTCCCCCTCCCCTGATAAGACTCACTCCTCCAACCCAGGTGGCGGTCAAGGCCTGCGACCCTGCGCGGGGGCGGTGGGGACATGGGAGGGAAACAGACAGTCCCTGCCGCACGAGATAAGCAGGACACTGGGGCCAGTCACGGTGGGGCGACTAGACCCACCCCTGGGCCTGGGGGCCGCCTGGGTGGCAGACGCCTTGACAGTGGAGAAGGAGACGACATTCCCATGGGCGTGGTGCTGGAACAGACGCCGGCTAACGGCCTCTCCCAGCTCGGCCGAACGCAGGGCGGGAGGCCACCTGGGCTCACCGGGTCAGAGCACCCCCGACTTCGGGCTTTCATGGAAATGGGCTTGGGTGGGCAGTGCTCCTGAAGGCCTCCTGCCGAGGAGGGCAGAGCAGTACCCAAGGCCCTCGGGGGGCCCGCCTTCACTCCTTCCCTCCAGGCCCAGAGTCTCCGCTCCTGCGGGCCTCCCCTCCAACCCCGAGGCGGGACGGCCTCAAGCCCTGGTCCTCAACATCTGGGTACCCCACTGGACAGCCCAGGAGCCCAAAGCCCAGGGGTGAAGGCACCTGGCCATACACTCATTCTGGACCAGAGGGGAGAGCCCTGCTGCTGCCTGGGGCACCCCAGACAGCTGGAAAGAGAACCGGGGTGGCTACCGGGAGGGGTACTCAAGGGCACACGTGGAGGGGCGTCCGAGACGTGCCCGCTGCTGTGGCTGGGGGCCTCCTCCCCACCTTGTGGGTCCTCCTCCATCTCCAGGACAGGATGACAAGGCTGGAGGACCCGGGACCCTGGCAGGAGGCTCAGACCCCGGCCTCCCCTCACAACCCCCCACCCCCACCTCAAGCTTCCTCTCAGCTCTAAAGGGCCCAGCGCAAGGCCAGGGCTGCGGGACAGGGGCACCACACAGCTGGCTCCGGGAGAGAAAGGAGAGAGGGCCCCAGGCAGACCCCCTCCACACCCCGGTAGCCGCCTTGGGCATCCTCCGGCACACAGCCGCCGGGCGCCCTCCCTCCGAAGCCCAATCTCAGGAGGACCAGGCCGACACTGCCCTGGAAACACCCACAGCCTGACACTGAGCAGCAGGATCGGGACTGCGACGGGAGCTCCGCCATGCTTCCCAAATACAGGGACGCGTGGAGCGAGGACGAAACTGCAAAGGAAAACACGGGAACACACAGCCCAGAGCAAACACTCGAAGGGTGTGGACCAGAGGGACCGGCTGCGGCGGCAACAACAGGCACCCGGGGGTGCAGGGGAGAAGGCCTCTCTCCTCGCACTCCGCCAGCCTCGCAGACTGTCCGTGGCGGCGGGAGTCGCTGTCCCAGTCTGAACAAAGACATTTTCAAAAGAGAGTTCTCTCCCCCTTTCTGGCCCAGGGTGTTTCCAATTCCCCAAATACGTCTTCCAGCGGGCGTTTCTGGGGTCCCCTTCCTCCACAAAACAGCCTTCCTGGGAGGCCCCCAGCACAGAGGCCTCCCCACGTGGAGCAGCACCTTGGGGAAGTTCTGAGTGAAGCCGGCGGGGCGGGGAGGGGGGGGGGCGCAGGCCCAGCCAGTGAGACGAATGCTGCGCCCCTCACAGCCATTCCCGGACGTGGGGCCGAGGCGAGCGGAGAGCCAGCTGCGTCCCCTAAGAAAGAGCCCTCACACTGGGTCACACGTGAGCATCAGTGGCTTTTATTACTTGACCCTGCAGAGAGGTGCTGCGGAGGGGGTGACGGAGGGCTGGCTTTCCAGGTGGACCAGTCCTATCCCACATTCGCATCTGTGCTAGCTTCCCACCCAGAGCAGGAGAAGGGGCCAGGAGGCCTCCATCTCAGTGACTCCTCCAGGCAGCCCTCCCAGATCCTCCCCTCGGAACCAGGGGAATGAAGTGCTCGGGCGGTACAGTGCTGGGACACGGGCGCACGGGGATGGGGCAGCTGGCTGGGCCCCGGGGTTTCCGCTCCCGTCTCCTGAAATGGTGTCCACTCCTGGTCTTTGAGGGCCCTCCGGCCACTCTGCCAGCGGAGGAGGCACGGGTCTTCCCGGACAAGCGATTGTGATGCGTGACCGTCTGCTGGGCAGGGATGATGCTGCCTCTTGGACACACAGGGACAAGCAGCACCAGAGTGTGCCTGGAGTGAACACAGTCCCAGTGCCCCTGGGACACGCCCTCCCCATCACCTTCCACCCTGCCTCCTCCTGTCCCCTGCGGTCCAGCAGCTCAACACGCTGATCCCTGGCTCTCCTCTGCACGCCAGCCTAGACCGAGCTGGCCAGCACAGACGCCTGCACAGGTCTGTGGAACAAATGAGTGAATGAATAAATGAAATACCGACCGAGAGCCCCGGCCCCTCGATGCCTCACGGACGCAGGCCTCTGTGGTGTTCAGAAGACAGGCCCTGCAGGGCAGACAGCTCCCAGCAGCCACAGGGGCAGGTTAACTGGCTCCGAGTCCCCCATCTCCCGGCTTTGGTGGACCAGCCAGAGCACGGCGGCTCTCCCAGGGCTGTGCTAGGGAAAGACCAGTGACAAGTCAGTGTGACAACAAGGACCCCTGGTGGGCCCACTGGGGGGTGGCAGCAACGCTGGGGGGGCAGCCTCTCCTTCCCCCTCTTATGCCCCTCCAAGCCACAGAGCATGAGAACATTCCAGGCCTTTCACTGTGCTGTCTCCCTGCCCAAAATCCTGCATTGCCGCCCCCCATCCCATCCCACTTCCAGCCACCGGGCAAACTCCTACTCATCCTTCAAAGCCCAGCTCAGTAACCACTTGCTTGGGGACCCTCGCCTGACTCCCCTGCAAACACAGGTGCCAACTGCTCTCTCTCTGGACTCTGGCCCCTATCTATGCTGCCCGACAGCCCTTCTTCACTTCCAGAGCCCCCTGCGTGGCCCACAGACACGTACTGGATTCAGAGCCGGAAGAGGCCTGGAGGCCCCCAGGCCAGCTCCTGACTTGACAGACAACACTGAGGCCCGGGTGTCTGCGTGTCCAGGCCGAGGCCACGGCTTATGAACGGCCACATTCCACCCCCCAGAGCACCCAGGTGCTGGACACCCCCATCAGCTTCCTGTCCTGTTCTCCTCCACCAAACCAAAGCAACAAGCAGGGGGCAGATCCCCCAGAAATGCTCTGGGCTTTCAGTCCTGCCGGCCACCCACGCAGCCTGCTGCGGACGGGCACCCTACACAGCCGCTTCCAGAAAACCTCAGCACCCAGAGGAAGCCGCTGGCCCCATCACCCTACAACCACCAGCACACGTGCCTGCTTCCTCAAAGGGCTCAGGCCGACCCTGTGGCAACGTCCCAGGACCCAGCCATCATGAAGGAGGACGATGGGTGGCCAGGACACCCCACTGACACCCGGGCCCCCGAGTCTGCCTTGAGCAGCTCCCGTGAGTGGCACCTCCTCCCGCACCTTCCATCTCTTCAGTGTTCCCCTCTCTGCTGTGAATCAGATCCTACCAACCAATCTACCCACACGCACGGACGGCTCACGGAACAGCAGCCCGAACTTCTGTGCACCCACCGCTCTGCTCATCACTAGAGGTGATGCTGTGAAGGCGATTCTGAGGGGGCGGGTGGGGGAGGACGGCAGAACAGAGAGAACGTTTCTGCAGCACAGCCGCATGAGACAGAGGAGGCCGCACCGTTTGTTGAGGGCCCCCATGACCACCCTGTCTTGCAGACACGATAACTGAGGCCGAGGCGGGGTAACACTGACCGGCTGGAGGCCAGGCCGCCCCCGTCCCCGGCCGGGCTCTCTGCATAACAGAAAGCGAAGCCCACGTGCCTTCATCTGGGATTCCACTCCACCCGCAGGGGCTGAGAGCCAGCCGTGGCGCCTGCACCTCTTCTCGGGAGCCCCTGGAGGACTCGGGAGGTGGGAGGCCCACTCAAGCACCCCACACGGGTCCCCTGAGCTCCTCCCAGACGGCTGTCCCCGCTGGCCCCCCCTTGTCTCTGGGCCCCGAGGCGCTGGGAGCAGGCGGTGCTATTCAGGGTTTGTCTCTCTTCCCTGACGGCCTCGGCCAGCTTTCCCATCCCATCCGGAGGACACACACAGGCCAGCTGCTGGGACAGTGACCACGTTCCTCAGTCTCGCTGGGACCACTGACATTCGGGGCCGCATAAATCTGTGTGTCTAGAGGAAAGGGGCCGTCCTGGGCACTGTGGGGTGTGGAGCAGCATCCCCGGCCCCCAGCCACTTCATGTCAGGAGCACCCCCAGTGTGACAAGCACAGATGTCCCCAGACATCGCCCAATATCCCCTGGGGGGCAGGATCACCCCCATGGAGACCCACTGCTCTACTGATGGGCACTAGGCACAGAATCCTAAAATGTCAAAATAGCTTTATGCGCAAACACACCCCTATTTCAGTGGCCCCAGCCCGAATCGGGCAAGAAGGCAGGTTTTTAAAGCTGTCCAGGCCATCCGGAGGGGCCGCCAGATGTGGGGACAGAGACCTGGGGACAGCCTGGCGCCTCACTGGGGACTGTGGAGCCTCAGAAAACAGAATCCAACTTAATCGGTATGGCAGGACCACAACCACAGTAAAAAGACACAAAGCCTTTTATTGTGAAGGCTGGCGGAGGCATGGCAAGCCGGCAGATGCGGGACGCGGGGCGATTCACAAAACATTTTCCTTTCGAGTTTTTGGTATTCTCCAACGTTTTAAAATAAACGCTACTCTGAGTCCCAGAAGAAAGTGTTTTGAACAGAGGCAACGTGTGCAGGCTTCCGCCAGCTGTGACGCTGCCCCCGGAGAGCAGGGCTGCTTCTGCGCCGGGCGGAACCACAAACAGAAACCTGGGCTCTTTTCACACCGTGCGCGCGGTCGTGTAAGAGGTGAAGTCAGTGCCAGTGACATTTACAAAGAGAGGACCGCTTTGAAAATCCACCCCACCTTCCCCCCATCCCAGCCTCACAGAAACACTGAGAACAATAGAACAAAAGAACCACCCACCCGTCGTGGTGAAGGCTCCTCAAGCTTCAATCCCGAGCCGGGTGGCCCTGGCTCCTGGGGGGCGGGAGCCACACCGGGATGCACAGCTCTCTGGGAGGGGCGGGGAGGGGATGCTAAAAAAGACAGTAGAGTGGCCCCAGCAAGCAACAGCCTAGCACCAGGGGTTTCAACCAGGGCGGTCCTGCCTCCAGGGGACACTGGGCCATGTCTGGGGACGTCTGTGGTTGTCTCACTGGGGGTGCTCCTGGCATCAAGTGGGTGGGGCCAGGGATGCTGCTCAACCCCCCACAGCGCCCAGGCCGGCCCCAATGTCCACAGTTTCCACTATTTCTCCATCCACCTTCAGAAGCTCCCACCCAGACGAAGTGGGAGGCCCCGCCTGGCCCCACCGAAGGCCACACTGACCACCAACTAGCAGAAACACTGCTGGGTGCTTGCACGCCCTGCCAGGCCTGCAGACGCAGAAGCCAACAGTGCTCTCTGCTGGGGCTTCCTCCCACTGCCAGTTCTTGCCCTGGAAAGCAAGGGAAACAAGCAGCAGTGCACTGTTGCCGAGAAGGTGTCGGCCGAGGCAAGCACGCTTCTGTTCCATCTCTGAAGGAACCATCATGGGGCAGTGGGACCTCACCCCCCTGTGAAACCCACTGGCACCCAGCCCACGGACAAAGAGCTGAGGCCTGCTCAGTGCAGCCACACGTCGGGGCTGCCTATCACTGTGGCTGCTCCTCTCCCGCTCCAACTCAGCTCACAGAGGCAATAAAGGAAAACCCTCCCTTTGTGGGAAGCGCTCGTTTCTCTGGCTCTTTCCTCCCTTCCCCGCCTGACGTTCCCGGCTCAGAGCTCCCCTGGAGAAGCAAGGCTTGCTCTCAGGATTCCAGACCCCAAAGGGCAGCGAGGGCCTCCTCTGAGGCCCAGGAGGGCAGGGTGCCCAGGGAGCCACTGCTGCCACGGCCACTGCCACACAGCTGGGGCCACTCCTGCCTTCCATCAGGAGCCAGGCCTTCCCGTCGGCCTGTCCTCAGGTTCCAGTGCTCAAGTCCCGCAGCTCTGTCTTTCCCGGGCCTCACTGGTACCTGCTGCCCCAGGGCAGAGCGTGAGCCCAATGGGCACCTGCGCCCAGGTGTGTGGGACCCCCAGGTGCTGGGCAGCAGGAGTCAGCAGGAGGTGGTAAGCCAGGTAAGGGCCTGACCACCCAAGTCACGCGTGTCCCCCACTCACCAGCCATGCATACACAGGCAAGAGACTTCCCATCTCTGGGCCTCAGTTTCCTCATCTGTAAAATGGAGGCAATCATCCCTACCACTGTTTGAGGGTCACAGACGGAGAGCCTGCCCGAGGTTGTGTGGCGGTAACTGGGCACCACCACGACCCAGTTTGGAGGTGGACATCCTGGAGCACTCAAAGGAGGCTGGATGGAACAACATCTCTGCCTGGTTCCCACAGGGGCCTCAGGCTTTGCTGGAAGGCCCAGGAGGCCATCGGCCCACGCCTGGAGGGACTGGGCCACAGAGGAGCCCCCGAGTCCCACCGGCAGGCTGCTCCCACCCAGCACCTTAACACTCCTGCCAGCTGCTTACAAACGAGCCCAGGCAGACCTGGCCCAGCCCACCCTTGCCAGAGCACCACTGCTCAGACCATGCACATCCTGTCACAAGTGGACCTGGACAAAGCCTGGACTGCTGCAGCCTCTACAAGCCCAACAGGAAACCAGGCTGTCAAAATCTGGGGGTGGGGGGCTGAAATGGAGGAGGAGGTCTGGGCACACATTCACCACAAAGGAGGAAACTGAGGGTCAGAGAGGCCCCAGAGCAAGAAAGAGGCTGAGCTGGATCTGACCCTGCTTTCTGCAGGGATAGGCGGCCTTCTACCAGAAGGTACCCAGAGACCTTCCCCCCAGAGACAGAAAGAAGACCACTTAACTCTCACCTGCAAAATGAAAACACAGATGTACTGGGGTAAGGGGCAGGCAGCTGCAGGCTTCCCACAGGAAAGTGCGGCAGACAGGACTACCAGAATGGGCTCCCAGAAACAATCCTTTGGGAGACTAACTAGCCATTTGTGATGTAGAAAAAAATTGAAAGAATGACCTGGCGTGAAAGGAACAGGTGAGAAGAGAAATCAGCGCTCCAGAGTTGGGAAGGAAGACGGCAACGCTGGCACTCGAAGACAAGTCAGAAAGTCAGCGGTACAAAGGAGTGGTCCTGGCCTGTTTGTGCCAACGGTGAGGAACCTGGAAGTCAGGGAGCTCTCTGCAGAACACCACACACGATGCCGATAAGTAAGCAAATGCAGTCCAGAAACTGCGCTTTAAGAGGAGAAAACCGACCACAGAAGCTGGTGTCCTGCCTCCGAAAAGCCTCCCACACACAGGCCCTTCCTGCCAACTCCCGGCCTCCACCAGGGGTGGGGGCAAGGTCCAACCTGACACTAAGCACCCGTGGGCATCTCTGTTTTCCCTCCTCAACGGTGGGTTCCTGAGAGCCAGGCTCGCACCTTACGCGGCTCTGAACCCTCCGTGCCTGGCACAGGTGTGGAGCCGGACAATGAATGCTCGCGCCTGGCCCGCTGCAAACAGTCGACTGCAGGTGCCAGTGGTCTAAGCAAATTTCTGGGGGAAATGTGAGAAAATTCTACCTTAATTTCTTTTTCTAGCAAAATGGGAAAACAAACCTGTTATTTAATCCTAGCGGGAGCGCTCCTCTTGTGAAGTAAGAAGGTTCTGAGATAAGAATCGCTGTTTTACTGGCAAAGCAAGAGAGGACGTTTGAAACTGAGCCCAAATGAGGAAATCTGGGTCTGACAGAAAGGGAGAGCCAGCCCTGAAGGACAGAGGTCACCAGTGGGAGCCTGAATTCCCCTCGGGAGGAATGACACCACACTTACATCTCCCTCCAAGCCTTTCCTTGTGATGCCCCTTTTTCCCCGACTCTCCACATCTCAGCTCAAATCCCACACGCCAGACAAGAAGCGCTGCCTGATGCCTCGCAGCTCTCACGAAACTACCATGACACTGACAGTCACCACTATGATGGATGAGCAGTCCACTAGAGCAGGGCGTTCCTGGGAAGCCTATCCCCGCCCCCCGTCGCAGTCAAGTGGGTTTGACGTACTCCCCCCTCCAGCCGCGTGTGACCCTCGCCTGGACACACAGTGGGGGCTCCTAAGTAAGACCCTCCTCACTCCACTATGGGAAACAGTCGTGGCCAGGACCAGAGGCGCGGCCGGGGGAAGCGGCGAGGAAATAAACAGGGGCGGCGACAGCACTGGGGGTCGGGGGGCGGCGAGAATGGTGCCCCCAGGAGCTGGGGCGCAAATGACAGGAGTCCCGGGCCTGCCCGCCAGTGTCAGCGCGCTCGGCCTGCGTTCAACGCTCCACCCTCGCGACAGCTCTAGGAGGACATGTCCTCCCGTTGTTTACATTCTACGCCCGCGGAAACGGAGGCTCACAGAGGCCCTGCGACTCGCACCGGGCCCCCGGGGGGGGGGGTCCCGGTCCCAGCTGCAGGGACGTCGCCCGCGAGCGTGCGGGGCGGCGCTAGGCCGGGAACAGGGGGTTGGGGAGCCCCGGCGGGGGAGTCTAGGCCCGGGCCGGGGAGCCGAGAACCGGGCGGGGGGGCAGGCATTACCTGCTGCGGGGGGCGCCGCTCCGCCGCCGCCGCCGGGCGCGCCCGGGCCCCGGGCCCCGCGGTGCCGGAAGTGGCAGTAGGGCCGCCGGCAGGGTCCCCCGGGCGCCCCAGCCCAATAGGGGCAGTCGATGGCCCGGAAGAAGCCGGTGGAGCGTAGCATGGTCCGTCCCGCGGCGGGGCCCCGGCCCGGAGCCGCCCGGGCCCCAGGGCCCCTCACTGGCGCCGCGGTCGCCGCCGCCCGCGCCTCACGGACCCCACCGCCGCCATCTTGCTCCGAGGCCCCCGGAGGCCCCCGGGACGCCGCCGCAAGGGACCCCGGGAGAGGCTGCCCGCAGCGCGCCTGATCAGAAACGCCTGCTCCCGCGGGACCGAGGCGGGTCGCGGGCCAGTGGACCGCGACAGGTGGCCGCGAGAGGAGGAGTGGAGGGCGCGGGCTTCCGTGCTTGCGGCCTCCGGGAGCCGCACCGGCGCCGCCGCCCAGCCCTCCCCGGCGGCAGCCCGGACATCTTGGGCCCCAGGCCCCTGAGGCACCTGGGCTGTCCACGGCGCGCCTGACCAAAAAAAAAAACCCCTCAGGGCCCGGCTACGGCTCATTTGCATTTAATTTGCGTTTTATTAGCATGTCGCCCTAGAGCGCCCTCTGCTGGACTAGGCGAGTCCCGCGGGCGCGTCGTACCTGTATCGAGGAACGCGCCTCAATTACCCGGTTCACGCTCTAAAACTCAGCTCCGCCCTGGTATACAGTTGGCTCTCAATAAGTGCTTCATTTCTCCCACCTGAACTCTTGTCAGCAGCCGACTCCTCAGGTCCACAGGAGGCGTCCTATTCTCGATCACTTATTTGTTCACCCAATATTGAGCGCCTCCTGTATACCAGGCCCTGCCCTCCATGCTAAGCTGAACCGTACTGCGTTTATCGTTCATCAGATGACGGCCATTTGGGTTGTTTGCGCCTTTTGTCTACTGTGAATTGTGCTGCTGTGAACATGCACGTATGTGTATCTGAGTACCAGCTTTGTTTCAGTCCTAGTTTTTAAAATGTCGATTTGTTTGCAATTCCCAACCTCTCTCGGTGAACAGTTGGCCACCCTGGGTCCCCCGGCTGGCAAGTGCCAAGGAGCCCCATGTGGGGGGGCGGGGGGACCTGTGCAGATCACCGACCCCTCTCCCAGCCCACCTCTCTCCTTACCCGAGCCTCCTGGCCCGGTCAGCATTGGGGCCTGAGACCCCTCGCTCAGGGGTCTCTCAGTGCCTCTCCACCAAGCAGGAGGGTGGGCTCCTGAGGATGCTAGTAAGACGAAGTGGGGTCATCTCCGAGTTTGCACATCGTAAGTGCTCCATCCATGCTCGCTGGCCTTGGTTATTCACTCGACAAATATTTACCAAATATGTGCCAAAGTGCTAGAAACATAGGTGAAGAAAGCCAAGATCCCCACCCTGGTGGAGTGGCGCTCTAGATGGGGGAGACAGACAAGCCACAGCAAATAAGTAAATGAGACAGCACGATGCAAGGCAGAAAGTGCTGGGGGTCGGGGAACAGAACAGGGTAGGGGGCTGGGAGAAGGGGTGGTCCATGTAGTCATAGGGGAAGGTGGGATCCGAGCAGTTCTGAGGAAGGTACAGAGGGAGCCAAGCAGGCATATAGGGGAAAAGCATTCCAGGTGGAGGGCACAGCCCATACAAAGGCCCTGGGGCAGGCCAGACTTGTGCTGTTAGAGGAACATCGAGGAGGCTGGAGCAGAATGAGGGAGGGGGAGAGAGGGAGGAGGTGAGGGCAGGGAGGGGTTGGGGCAGGAGTGGGAACATCCCGGATCTGGAGTTGACGGCGAGGTCCAGCTGGTGATGGACTCGGGGTATCACAGGCACACGAGGAGGTGAGTGTGCCAGCAGCACGGAGATATGGGGACCTGAGCCTGGGGAGAGGGGGATGAATCCGGGAGGGTCAGGGGTCCCCAGGCCGCATGCGTTGCGTCCAGCAGGCAGGACGGGACATCTTCCAGCTGCGGGAGTGTTTCCAAGAGAAAGGAGAGGGGCTGTGCGCGTGGACCCCAAGTTCCAGAAAGTCTGCGGCAAAGGGGCAGTGAAGCCGGCCAGAGCTGTAGTGGACAGGGGTCCAGGCAGCGATATCTGTGGGCTTGCGGGGCAGAATCCAGTAGAAAAGGCGAAGCAGGAGCGAGGGGGATGCAACAGGGAGGCCGTCCAGGAGCAGAGGCGAGGGCCGCCTTCCCAGGTTGGGGGCTACCTTGGTGGCCGCAAGCGCAGGACCCTGGGGACGGGTCGGCGGGAGCTGGCGCGGGCGGTGCAACACCAGGGGCGGCCACCAGATGGCGAGGCCTCCGCCTTCCCTGGGGCGGGAGGCAGGGCAGCCCCGGGGGAGGGTCTACGCTCCCCGCACCGCAGCCCCACCGGCCTTCGGGGCTCTGGAGACGGCTGGAATCTGGGGTGCATTTTTCCTAGGAAGGGGTTCAAAACTCTCACCAGCTTCTCAATGCTCCAAGGGGCCCCTCGCCTCCCCCGCACCAGCCTCCTCCCAATCGGGAGCTGGCATACAGTAGGCGTCCTATACATGACCGGCCGGACCACTGAGCACAGGAGCCTGGCGGGACACGGACAGCGGGGTGGGGAACGGCCGAGGGTCCAGAGGACCCTCCAAAGAGGAACCCTGTCGCGCCCGCGAGAGGCCCCGAGGGGCGCAGGCACCTCCTGCCCCCGCCCCACCCCCGCGCCGGAAGGAGGCGGGCGGCGGACGCCCCCGGGTGCGGTGTCACCGCGCCTGGTTGCCGGGTGACGGGGCGGGAAGGCGGGCGGGGGGCGCAGCTGCGCGAGGCGTGGGTGACACTGGGCGGCAGCGCGCGCCGCTGCGGCCGGCCCCCCCTCCTGCCTTAGGGTTGGGGGCGTGGGTATTATTTTGTGTCCCGGCCAGTGGGGCCTTGCCAAGACCCCCACGAGGTCCCCAGATTCACTAGCCCACTGCCTGAGTTTTCCCAGGAGGAGGCTGGTGCCCTGGGGTCCACATTGGCAAGTGGGGCAGAAGGGCTCAGAGGGCGCACCGGCTGGGGACCGGCGATGGAAAAAACCACGCGGGCACTGGAATCAGGTTTAAAAAAGGGCTTGTTTTAATTAATTAAATACAAGGATGAGGCCAGGCAGGGCAGGGGGAGGGGCGCCACCCGAAAGCACAAGTCCCTTGGGGCCCCCTCCCCCCCACACACACACCCTTGAGAGGCCACAGCTAAATGGCTGAAACCAGGTGCCAGTGACCACTGGCCCCTTGGGGGAGGCGGGGCGCCGGGCTCTCCAGGCTCCTGGACGCTGGAGAGGCACGGGGGGGGGGGGGGGCGAGTTCTCAGCTTCCTGGGCCCCCCTGGGGACCCACCGTCCTATGCCTGCGGACAAGAGCCGGCCAGGGCTGGGACAACCAAGGAGACATCCAGGCAGACACAAAGAAAGCGTGGCCCCAGCCTGCGGCCCCCCCCCCGCGCCCCCCCAGGACTAAGGCATCTGACCAACGCTGCTGGAGAGGATTTGCCGTCAGGTGGACCAGCCCCGCAGGACGCGCCCGGAGGCAGAGCCAGAAGACCCTCCCCAGCCCAGCTACCACAGGGATCCCGTCACCCCATGCCCCCCTCCCTAGGACCCCGGACATCCCTGGATCCTGCCAGGCCAAGTCCAGCTCCACGCCATCGCCATCCAAGCCCCCCAGTCCTCAGTGGGGAGACAGAAAGGATCTGGGAACAGGTGAAGGAGCCACCAACTTTCTGCAGCCAACGATGAGGGACAGGCCCCTTCAGGGTCTCAAGACAGGGTCCCTTCCCCTTCCAGGGCGGGGGGTCCTCAGTCCAAAATGAAGTCCAACGGAAGCCACAGCCGGAAGACACGAGGAGAGAACGTGGCGTCGACCCCTCCCCACCCAAGACCAACTCACGGAGACCCCGCCCCCCCACACCCCCTGAGGACGACGGACCACCCACGGGGGTCCGGATCAAGAAAGAGATTAGCGCCTGAAAAAATATTCTACCCGGTCCAAAAAAACGAGCTCTCCCAGAGGGTCCGGGATTCAGCCCTTCCGCCTCGCCTCCCGGCGGGCCGGACCTCAACCGCTGGTCCAGGGGCTTCGGTCACCCACATGCAGGGCGGAGAGGGGGCGCATTTCTCCCAATGGCTGTCGTGGTCCCCAACCGGAGGGACTGATTGTCACATGATGCTGTGGAAAGCGAAAAGCAGGGACCCTACCCCGGCAGGAGCAGGGAGCCGGGCGTGGCGCCAGCTCCCCGAAGTCTTTCCCACTCTCACACTCACACACCCACCCAGGGGGGCGGCGCGGCCCCCCAGGCCAGCAGAGACAGCAGAAAATAAATAAGCCGGCATACCGCTCCCATCCCGCGACAGCCGCCACTTCCCAAAGTGAGTCAAACGCTCTTTGGAAGAACCCTGCTCTCTCTCCCTCCCCCAAGTCTCAGAAGCAAAACGTGGACCCCTATGGAAACCCGCCCCCCCCCCGCCCCCCCCCCCCCGCTGGGGAGCTGGGCGGCCCCTCCCGCGGGCAGTGGGGTAGAACCTGTGGACACCTGAGATTGAGTACCCGAGAGGGGGCGGCCGGGCCGCACCCCATTTCCCTGAACGTCTCCAATGGCTTTGGGTGGGGTGAGGGGCCCCCGCGGGGTTGGGGGTGGGGCCAGGCAGGGGCCTCGACAAGCCCCGGTTCATCTATGGCTATTTGCACACTTCATCCCAACCTGAGGGGAGGGGCTTGGGGGCCGGGTCTGAGCGCTGGTTAAGGGGCGCCTTTTGTGTCCCCTTCCCAAGACCCATACCCATCCCCCCAAAGCAGGGAGGTGGGGAAGGGGGAAGGGGAGCGCCCGTCAGCCACCCGCCTGGGGTCTCTGTTTAACAGATGGGAAGAGAGTTATCGATCATGGCTATTTACAGATGCGGGCTCCAGCCACCCCTCCGAGGCCCGGCTGACCCCAGTCCAGTCTCAGGGCCCCTCCTTGGTTTCTGGAGGGAGACAGGGGCATCTTCGGGGCCCTCGGGGGAACGCTGGAAGGGGCCGGGGCTGGCCATGGCTCCCAGCCCGGCCCCGGGCCCTAGAGGCGTGTTGCTGGTGTTCCAAGCCAGGGCCCAGCGGGGGCGCGCTCAGGGTGGGCTGGACCGGGGCCCTACAGACCGGCGGGGGCCGGGCTGGGCGCCGGGCTGGGCGCTGGGCTGCCCGCCAGGCTGCAGGGCAGAGAGTCGCTGGGCGAGGAGCTGCGGGCGCCCGGGCGCCGGAGCAGTTCCGGGCGGAAGCCGGGGTGGCGGCGCGCGTGTTTGGTCAGGTGGTCGCTGCGGGTGAAGCGCTTGGAGCAGAGCGGGCAGGGGAAGCGCTTCTCGCCAGTGTGCGTCCGGTGGTGGCGGGCCAGCTCGTCGGAGCGCGCGAACTTCTTGTCGCAGCCCGGCCAGTCGCAGGCAAAGGGGCGCTCACCTGGATGGAGGAGGCAGAGGACAGACGGACAGCGGTCAGTGGGGAGGGGGTGGGGGGAGACAGAAAGAGGGTGACATCCCATCAGATCCCAAAAGTCATTTGTCTCACGCCCCACCTCGCCCTAGAGGCTGAATTCTGGGTGTGAATTTAAAACGTGTAAATGCGCAAAGAAAGCGACCCCCCCCCTCATTTCACGAACCCCTAATGAATATTCTCGTCCCGTATTACCTAGGGTCTTGTAGTAATCACTGTGAGCATTTCCGTTGGTTAGCAGAACCTACAGACGCTGAGTTCTACCAGCAACCCCTCCCCATGGCCCCACCTCGGTGATGAGGGTCTCCTAGTGTATTTGTCACACACACGTGCATGCTCCGAGCACACGCTAGGTTTTTTGGATGGGCTTCTCGTTATGTTAACGGGCCGTGCTGTCCCCACCCCCGCAGAGCTCCTTTGTACCCCTCCTGTGGGGCATTCTAGAGCCTCCCAGGGGTTGGTGACCCCAGTTAACCCCGTCCTTTTGGGAATGACCACCCGGGGCGCACAGTGAGGGGCGCGGTCTGGGCAGCTTCCCGTGGCCGACTGCTTTGCTGACCCTCGTGGCCCTCCAATGGGCAGAGGAACATGTGGAGAGCTCCCCCGGCCACCTGCAGCCCCGCAGAATCAGGCGCAGCGGCCCCACAGGCCGGTCACGGCGCGCTCGGAGGCTGGGGCGCGCTGCCGCCGGGAAGGGGCGGGGCCCGAAGGCCGGAGCTGCTGGACTCGCCCCGCCCCCGCGGCACGGACGGCACTGGGGAGGAGCGGGCCGCCACCCTGCGACTTCCTCCGCAGACCCCTCCCACCGCTAGGCCGGCCTCGCCCATCCTGCCCCCGCCGGCCGCCGCCATCCCGGCCCGCCTGGCCCCACCCCCCCAGCCCGTCTGGGTCTGTGCACCAGATCGGTGCCGCCCCACCCCCCCCATCTAACCGGGCCGAGCGCCCCAGCTTGTGTTGTCAGCGTCTCCCCGGCCAACCCGGGGCACCAAGAGCCCCACCCTTACTCTCGGCCCACCCTGGACCCCCACGACGCCCCAGGCAAAGGGGCCGCGCGCATGCCGGAGCTTGCGCCCTTCCGGGCCCTGCGCCGGGTACCTGGGACCCTGGAACCCTCTGGCGTTGTCTCGCCCGATGTCCAGGAGTTTCGAAGAATGTGTGGATAGAATGGACACGCGGGCCGGGGAGCCTGGGCTACACCCCTCGTGGCACTGATGGAGCCCCGCGTAGGAAGGGAGCCGGCCGGACCGGGCCGGGGGGCCATAGCCGGGTCAGGGTGGTCACCCCATGGGTTACAGGCTTGGGGGCCCTCGCCGGGCACCGGGGGCTGCAGTGACTCAGGGAACACACCCACCAGTGGGGAGTAGGGGGAGACAGAAAGGGGTCCTCGGCCATGGATCGGAGAAGCGCCCCCCAACGCCGGACCGGCGGGGGGGCGGGGAGGTGATGCAGAGGTGACCAGGAACCAGCGAGAGGGACCAAAGGCGAGACTCGCAGCCGTGGGGGGAGCAGGGCCTGGCTTCCCAGGGGGACCCAGTGAGTGACCTCTGTGCTCTGAAAGCTCACGGCTTGCCCTGGGGACGGGGGACGGGGGGGGGGGGGCACCAGTGAACTTTGGAGGAGTTCCTGCCATCACCAGATGCCCAGGAAAGGGCTAGACTAAAACCTTCCCTCCCCCATCCCTTCCTCCTGGCCACACCCGGCCACACCCAGCACGACAGAAGAGGGGGATCAGACCCTAGCAGGCCCCTCCAAGCTTTCTTGTGAGATACCTGTCAATCATGCTCACAGCTGGGGGAGGGCAGGTCCCAGGAGGCTGTGAACCCAAGTGGGCTGGTGCCACCTCCCCCGGGGGGTGGGGGGGGCCGGTCACAGGCCACAACTAGGGGAGAGCAGCTGTCCCCAAGACCACAGGCGACCCCAAATCCCTGGGGCTGCCCCCTCCACACCCCATGCATCCCCCAGAACAATCCAGAAGGCAGGACCAGCAAAAGCTCAGGGAGAACTCCCAACAAGGATTAGGGAGCTCAAAACAGCCCTGGATGGGACCCACCACCCCACTCCGACTGCGACCACTCAGATCTGACAGCTCCCCAGGGCCGCAGTCTGGGGGAGGGGAGTCCGGTTACGGGGGCGGGGCTGCCGGCTTTAGACCAGACCCGGGGCCTGGGGGAGCGACGCCCCTCCGAGGGGCATGCGGTCCTGTCGCCATCTTGGAGGGCGCAGACGGGGAGAAGCAGAAGGGAAGGGGGGGCCAGCCCACTGCTGTGGCGCCCCGCAGTCGGCTCACTTCCCCATTTAGGGCGGCGGGGCTGGCCCCCCCCTCCAGTCCGCCCCGCAGTTCCACTTTGCAACGAGCTTGCAAGAGTGGTGCCAGCGCCCGCCGGGGCAGGACGCAGGCAGCCGCCGGGAACACAGCTGCCGCACGTAGCTCGGCGGCGGCGGCGGGGACATCCGCAGCCCCAGCCGGCCCCGCTCACGTGGTCCCGCTCCCGCCGGGGGCCGGGGGGCCGGGCAGGGGTCGCCTGGCGGGTCTGGCCGCCTGCCGGCCCCGCCCCACGCGCCGTTGCCGGGGAGCGCACGTGCACACGTGGGTGGCTGGTACCGCGCTGCGAGGCTTCCCGCCCCCACAACGCTGGACGAATGCCTGCAGAATGCCAGGCTCTGCCACCCTGAGTCCACTGGCCGGGAAGGGGGTAACAGTCGGGGGCTCAAAGCCGGCGCAGCCACCCGGCTGCTCCAGGTTACCTGGCTGGGCCGGGCGCTGGAGGACGCTGTGGGCGGGGCCGCGGTGGACTTGACCCTCTGACTTGGGCTGGGCCCGGGTGAGTTCGGGACAGCAGGCTGCCGTGCTGCCTTACAGACTCAGAAAAATGGAGTGGAGGCGAGCCTGGAGGTGGTACCGTGTGCCAGGCCCGGGTCAGCCTCTCCGCCTTCAGGGGAAGCGCCCCACCTCCCTGGGCAGGGCCAGGGGCCAAGGGCCGTGTGGCTGACAGCTAAGCTGCACCGTGACCTCCTGAGGTCATCCCTAGGGGTGGAGATGGAAGTGTGGCCGGCAGCTGGCCCTTGCACAAATGGTCACCTACTAGGTGGATTGCCCGGGGGAGGGGCACAAGGGGGCAACCCCGGAAAGAAAGGGAAGGCTGGGGCTGCAGTAGATGGGGGGAGCAGCAGGGGGCTTCCCAAAGCACAGTTTTAGAGATGTAACAAATAGGATGGAAAATCGATGGTGAGGCCTGGAGGGCAGTGGGTCCCCCCGAGGCTGGCCGTTCTAATGGTCTAAAGACCAGCCTGTGGGAGGATCATATGCCTCATGGTCTCAAGTATCTCCTGGGCCCTGGCTGCCCCCCAACCCCAGGCTTACCACCCTCCCCAGCCCCACTACTCTTGTAGGATTCCCCTTTCAATGATTCTGCTGTTGCCACCAAAAGCTTAGGCAGGTGTCTCCCTGGCCATCTCAATTCCTCACCTCCTCACATGGTACCTGGCAGCAAATCCAGTTGGCGCCCCCTTCAGAATCTCTCCAGACTCCACCCTGCCTCTCCTGGCTCCAGCCCCCAGGTTACGCCTGGACTGATGCACTAGCCCATCAGCTCGTGCCTGGGCCGCCCAGGGCTGCCCCCTCAGTAAGTCAAAGCCCCAAGCTTTACCGTGGCCCCGCGCCCTCTGACCTTCCCACCCTCCCTCGGCTCCTCACACACCCTTTCCCACTGCCTGGACCCTCTCTCCGGTCACTTCTGTCCCTTCTCTACTCAGCATCACCCCTCGGAGTGATCTCTCCTTACCCCCCACCGTCCCCTCTCTCGGCTTTTCTATCCTTGTGCTCAGCATCTCCTGGGTGTGATATCTGCCCACCTACCAAACTGTAAAGCCCAGGACAGAGGCCTGGCATGCCGTGGATGCTTAATACATCTGTGGAAAGAGCCCACGGGCCTGGAGCGCCAAGCTCAGACTTTCAGCTGCTGCAGCAGTTAATGTGCTGGTTCGTCATCTCGTTGTGTTCCCTCACCCAAGTAGGAGCTGTCACTACCCCCTTTTATTTAAAAGCCCTGCCACCTGCAACCCCTTGTTCCTCCTCCCTCCCCAAGGACCCTGGCTCACTTCCCCACCCACATTGGTATCTTCGGCAAGAGGGCTCTTGGTGTCTGGGGGTGTAGGGGCACAGCTCCCACGGGCCCCCCAAGCACGTGTGTTCTGGAGACTGCTGTTCTGGCAACAGCACTGGGCCAGGGCAGCCCACCCAGCCCTCCCTCCTTCCCCAGGAGGCGGGCTCCCGGGGCTGGTATCATTTACCAACTCCCGGGCCATCTGGGCCACCTTTATCAGGAGCCTGGGTGGGGGGTGGTTATCGCCCCCTGCAATGTTGGGGGCCGTCCCCCACCCCCCCAGCCGGGGCATGGGCACCTGCAGCCAGTTCTAGCTGCTCTCTGCACCCTGCCTGCTGGAGTGGGGGGGCTAGATGGGGAGGCAGTCACTCTGGGTAGCCGCTGGAGGCTCACAGGCTACCCCCACCCTCTCAGGCCTGGCACTACCCCACCCAGCACCCCCCCCCCCAGATAAGCCACCACTTTCCTGAGCCCCACCTGACCCTAAGGGAGATCACAGCTCTGCCTGGGGGTGGGGCTGGGGTCTGCCAATCACTCATACAGCCCTGGGGGGCGGGGGGGTGGCTACTTCCCCTGCAGGCCTCAGTTTCCCCATCTGCCTCTACTCCTGGTGCCCTCTTCAGCAAAGAATATCACCACCATTCCCCCAACCCCTCAGGCTGCTCGGTCAGAAACCTGGGGGTCACCCAGGCCTCCTCCTGCACCCCACGTCCTCGGGCTTTTCTCTCCCACCCAATTCACCCATGGTCCACCTCTCTCCCTCCCACGTAGGGCCGCCCTCCTCAACCCCTCTCCCCGGTCCTAATCCTTTCTCCATAAACGGATTTTCCTCGGCAGGATTTTCCTCTGCAAAGCCGGGCCTGCCTCCCTGCCCACCCCCACCCTGCCCTTGGGATTAAGTAGAACCCTTCACCTGCTCTGCCCCCTCCTCGCTTCACACCACCACTTTGTTCTCAGTACCCACGCCCCACAGCCTCTGCAGCCAGAGTGCAGCCCCCTCTCCAGGGACACAGCCCTCCCCTCCCCACCTACTCCACGCTATCCCCTGAGAGGCCTCTCCCTCCAGGAAGCCTTTCCTCCATCACCGCTGCTGTCACGGCCCCCCAAGGTTCCACAGTCGCAGGGAACAGGAACTGGGTGGTCCCCACAGCACCTTGCACCTAGGGGATGCTCAGCTAATATTCCTGACACTTAAATAGACAAGAATTTAAAGTAAAACAAGTCTTCAACTGGGGTGATCCTGCAACCCCCAGGGGACACTACGTGATGCCCGGGGACATTTGTCATTGTCACAGCTAGAGGACGTTCCTGGCATCAAGTGAGTGGGGATGCTGCTTAACACCCCACAGTGCCCCAGACGGCCACCCCAGAGAATGACTTGGCCCCAGCGTCCACAATGCCCAGAGGGGCAGACCCTGGCCTAGAAGCTTCACTTCCAGACCTGAGCTCTTTCTAGGAGAGAGGGAGCCCGAGTCCCCCAGAAGGCACACGGCGGACCGCGTGCTCGGCACTGGGGGCTCTGGGGCGGGGGAGCAGTCCGGAGATGAGGGAGGTTGGGAGAGCAAGGAGTAGACAGCCAGCCTCTTCTCCCGCCCCCGCCCCATCTCCCTGCTCTCTCCCTCTCCGTATCCACGGCAACCGTGTCAACATCTCCTGCAGCTTCCAAAGTCCTTCCACGCCCCACGCAGGAGAGCGCCAGGGGCTGCAGGCCACACACAGGGGACGACAGGACAGCCCTCCCTGCTGGCTCTTGGGGCTGGGGGGCCCTGTGAAAAGACCCCATGGTCCCTCCCCACCGCGCCACGCCCCTGCACCAAATGGAGCAGGGATGATGTGGGTACCACACCTGACTCCTGTGTGGCTCCTGCTCTGGATCTCGCTCGGTTTGCTCATCTGTAAAAGGGGGCTAAGCCAAGACTGGGGTTTCCTTTACAAATGAGAACAGTCCTTGAGCAGGGTTGGGCGGAGCAGGACTCTCTCACGAGGGCCCTCGGGTGACAGCTCAAGGGACAGCTGAGTCTAATTACTGCTCCTCATCAGATCTGTCCCCAAGCCTGTCCCAGGCAATGGGCAACACCCAGCAAGCCTTAGGACACCAAGGACAAGCATGGCTTCCCCACCCCCAAAACAGACACGATAGCAGCTGCCCCCTCCCACAGTGACCAGAAAAACCAAAACGCCTTTACACAGACCCTGGCAGGGCTTGGGAATCCTGGGGTCGCAGAGACACCGGACAAGCAGCATTAAACACACAGATGTCCAAAACCCTCAGGGAAGGGAACCAAGGGTGCCTGGGTTGGGGACTTCCACTCTCGGGAGCAGCCAGGAGGTCCAGGAGCTGCGCCCCCCAGTCCCCACGCCGTCATTATAAAGGGGGCTTCGGGACAGGACATCCAGAGCCACAGTTCCCACTGGGGTGGGGGATCCACCAGAAGTGGCGCCGTGCCCTCCCCACCATCTGCACCCACCACTGGGCACCCCAACTCAGCCTCACAGGCCCCAGTTTCTCGTTAAAAAACAGAGATGGCAACACTGACATCCTGGTCCTGGCGAGGAATTCTTTCTCCCCCACTGCCTGGGGGCCTGTGGAAGCTCTGAAGGACCCCAGGACACCCTGGGGAGGCGTCTCTTGGGAACTATGGTGGGAGGTGGCCTGACCACCCCCTTCACTCGACCGGGGAAGTCGGACAGGGTCTGGGGACACCAAACCAAACCACTGCACCAGGGGGTCCGAAAGGCTCACGGAGGCCATGCCCAAGCAAGCACCTCAGGCTGGAGATGGAGCCCAGGGAGGAGTGACAAAGACAAGGTCCCACGTCAGCCTTGCGCTGTTCAGAAGGGCCCGCTCCCCTGGACCCCAGCCCACCGCCCAGAGAGGCACCTGCCCTCTGACCCCCATGTAAAAGTGCCTCTCCGTCTTCACAAACCCACCGATGTCCCTCCCACAGAGACACTTGGACCCCGCTACCTTGAAAACGAGATAACACCCAGCGATCACTAAAGGGAGAATGGTGGCTTCTGGAAGGAAACGTAGACGCCCCGCCAAGTCCTGTCCTGGCTGTGTGCACCAGTGGGCAGAGCCTCCACGTCCCGAGAATGAGCGAGGAGAGGGATGACTGCCCAGGGGGAGGGTGCCAGCATCTGTCCGGCATTCGAGGCCCTGCCATCAGCCAGGGGCCGCCCGCCCTGTGTCTCTGCCACACCACTAGGGCCAACTTTGCTTTCCTGCGCCCTCTCCATATGCTCCCGTGAAGGGAACACATCACCTGACCCATGCTGAAACACCCTGTTGTCCGAAAACCCCAGGATGACCCTCAGAGAGAGGCAGGGTTTGTGTTCCCTTTACATAGATGAGAACACTAGAACTAGAACAAATAGACCGTGTGCTAGAAAGTGCCAGAGCCATGACACCAAATCCACGTACACCCTCACAGTCTGCCCCCAGGCGCCCACCTGCTCCCCTGCCCTTCCCAGGTCAGAAGACCGCCAACGTTCAAACCCAGGCTGCCCACCTTCCCCTGCCCCCAGCCCAAACTCCCAGCTTGGAGAGCATTCTCAAGAGTTGACAGTGAGAACCCAGAAGGAGGAGAAAACTCACAGGGAAACAAGTAGAAAGCGACACAAGGAAAAGGTGACCAGTGCCCCCTGCCTCCCGGCTCCCCTAGCCGCCCCCCCACGCCACGCTAGGCTGTGAGAGGTGACAGTGGCACCAAACTCTCACCAACTGACTCTACGCATCTTCCCCAGCAGCTCCCGCAACAGGTGAAGGAAACCAACACCAGGGGAAGCATGGTGAGGACCTGACTCCATCAGTGGTCCCCTCCTCCCCAAACTCAGGCCCCAAGCCGCACGCCCAGCCCCGCCCTCCGCCTTATTAAAACACAGGAAAGAAAGAAACAAAACGTGCCGGGCACCCTCACCCTGGCCCCGCGCCAGGCGCTCGGCCGCCCTCCGTGGTGAATCCTCACGGCCACCTCGGAGGCGGCGATGCGGCTCCTCCTCCCTCTCCATAAATAAGAAACTGAGGCAACGAAAGGGAAGAAACTCAAATCTAACAGTCCGATGCTTCGACCACGGTGCCCACCACCCAAATCCAAACGCAACACAAAAGAGAAACGAGGCAGGGGAGAGGGACCGCCCGGGACCCCCCGATCCCGCCCGCGGACCCGCCGCGCCGCGCGCCCCGCGAGCCCTTGCCGCTGCGCCCGCCATCCGCGCGCCGCCCGACCGCGTGGCCGCCACGCCCCCTGCGCGCGCCCCACCCACCGAGGCCCCGCCCTCCCGGCCGGCGCGGCGGCGGGCCGGGCGCGCCCCCCTCCCCGCCCCCCACGCGCCACGCAGTTTCGGGGTCCCAGCGGGGGAGGGGGCGCAGGAGGCCGCCCCCACGCTGGCCGGGCTCACCTGTGTGCGTCCGCAGGTGCGACTTGAGGTGCGAGGACTTGTAATACGCCTTGGCGCAGCCCAGGAAGGGACAGCGGTGGCTCTTGGCGGCGGCGGGCGCGGCACCGGGGGCGCGGCCGGAGGACGGGGACGAGGCGGCCGAGGACGAGGAGGCGGGCGAGGCGCCCCCCGGGGCGGCGCCGGGCCCGCCGCGCAGGTCGGCCAGGATGCTGGCGGCCAGCAGGTGGGGCGCGGCGGCGGCGCCTGGGCCCGGGCTGGGGGCGCCGGGGGTCGGCGGCGGCGGCCCCGAGGGCCCGGGCGGGGCGGCCTCGCGGCGCGGCGCGCGCACATCCAGGCCAGCCGTGGGGCCCGCGCCCTCGGGGCCCGGCCGCCCGCGGTGCACCACGGCGCCCGAGGAGATGGCCATGAGCACGTCGGCGGCGAAGTAATCCACGCACGCCACGGCCGCCGACATGCCGGGCAAGGGCGCGCGGCGCGGGCCGAGCGGGCGGAGCAGAGGCGGCGGGAGCGGCGCCCGTCCGGCCGGCGGCGACTGCTCGAGTGCGGGAGGCGGAGGAGGAGGAGGCCGGCGCGCGCCGCCGCCGCCGCCGCCCGCGCTCAGCTGCCCCGCCCCGCCTGACGCGCCCTGACGCACCGGAGCCCGCGGGGGCGGCCGCGGCCCGCCCCGCCCGGAGGACGCCCCCTCGGGGCGCGCGGCCACGCCCCCCGCCCGGCGCGCCTTCCACTGCCCTGTGAGCCGCGAGCTGCCGCCAGGGGCGGGGCCCGGGCCGGAGGAACCGCCCCCCCCGGCGCGCCCACTCCGGCCTCGGAGCGCGACCCCGCGACCCGCCACCCGCCCCGAGCGCGCCTTCCCCACGCGGGGCGTCAGGCAGGGAAGCCTTCTTCCTCCTCGCGCGCCCCTCCCTCTGCGGCGCGGCCGCCTGTCGGCCTCCCGGAGCGCCCCCTCCCCAAGCCAGGAAGCTCCGCCCCGTCCCCGGTACGACCCACCCTCCAGAGCGCGCTCCGCCCCATCCCGGCACGCCCCTCCCTCTCTCCCTGGAGCGGCTCCGCCCCCTCCTGGCGCACCCCTCCCTTGTCGGCGCGCGCCCCGCCTCCTCACGGGCGCGCCCACCCCACGCCGGGGCGCGCGGCCGGCGAGAGCCCGCGCCTTCCCCGGCCGCTTCCACCCCGTCCCCGGGCGCGCCCCCGTTCGCGATGGGGAAGGGCTCCGCTCCCCACGTGGCCGGGTGGGGGTGCGGAAGCGGCCAGCCCCGCCCCCCGGCCACGTGCGTGACCCTTCCCCCTCTCCTCTTCCTCTGCCTGGGGCTCTGCTTGACCGCGCGCCCCTGCGTCCCCTTGCCCCCTTCTCTGAGAGGCCTCCTGGCCGCTTTCGGAGCCCCGCGCGGCCTCCCCGGCCTAGACACCGGTCGCCCCGAGGCTGGCACGGGAAGGGTGGGGCGCCCTGCCCCGCAGGGTCGAGCGAGCCTGCGCTCGTTCCTCTTTTTGAACCCCATTCAGGAGCCACTCCTGCGCGCCTCGGTAGGGGTGGGGAGGGCCGGGGTAGCGGGGTCGGGAAGAGGTGCCGTGCTGGGTGGGTTCGCAAAGGGCTGGACTCGGGGCGCGTCGGCGAGGCAGAGCATCCAGGCCGTGCCGGGAGAGGAGGGTCGGGGACATTCCTCTCCGGCGCCGGGCAGGGATCCTTAGGGCTCGGACGGAGAAAGTGGGGCCTTTCCAAGCGCCCGAGGACGTTCAGGCCAAGTTGTTTAATAGCGGCGAGAACGTTGGGGACACAGATAGCCAGGGTCCGCTAAACCCACAGGCCCAAGGCGGCGGGCGCGCGGAAGTGGGGCGACGAGGAGGCCCCCTCCGTTGCGACCACGCCCCCGCCCCTTCCTAAACCGGCCGTGGGGGCTGTGCAGTGACTAGAGCGGCCTCCAGGGGGCGGGGCTGCTTGGGCCTTTACGAGTGCCAGTCACTTATGTTTGCTGGGTGACCCGCCCTGGACTGGCTGTGGGCAGCGGCCGTGACCCTGGCTCCAGCCCCATCCCGGGACTCTATCCTCACTCTCCTCACCTGGCACCCGGCTAACTGACCTGACCCGGCTCGGCTGCTCTGCCCCAAGCATTGTCCCCTAGGTCCCCCCCAATCCCCTAGACCCCACCGTCCTTGGTGGTGCCAGCTTGTGCCAGCCCCCTCTGGGGCCCCAGCGATGCTCTGTATGCCCGTGGCTGAACAGGCGAGAAGGAAGGGGGCATGGAGGATTAACTGCAGGCTACAGAGATGAAGTGTGGGCTAGGGCAGGTTCCCTTTGACAAATAGGCCCACTGACCCAGGCTGTGGGCTCTGAGGGCCCCCTCTGGGCAAGCACTATCCAGAGGGGCACTTTGTGGGTGCTTGCCACCAGTATTCCTGCCAGCCTGTGCCTTTGAAGATCAAAAAAGTGGACAGCCTGGGCAGGCTCCCAGCCCCTCATCTCAGCAGCCCTGGGGGCCTCGGACCCCCAGCCCCCACACCCACTGGTGCTGCCCAGTGCCCATGGCCCAGCCTCTCCAAATCCAGACAAAGAAGGAAGCGCCTTGCAGCTTCTCCCATCAAGCTCACACTAGGTGCTCACGACCAGCAGGATGAGAACGAGATCAAGACCCTTGGTTGCTTCTACTGATGTTTATTGGGTCGAGTGGCCCCCCAACAATGGCCTGCTCCGGAGAGGCTCACAGTCTAAGCAGGGCAGCTGGGAGTCCCATAACGGCACAGGTGGGCAGGCACGGCCCTGACCTGGGGCTGTAGCCGGGCCTGAAGTGGAGGAACCCCCAGCTGGTGTGGTAGGGGGCAGCAAAAGGCAGCCCCAGGGACACCAGCGATGGCTGAGGAAGGGGCCTTCTTCCCACAGGCAGGAGCGGGGATCGGTGGCAAAGCAGGGATCTGGACCACTGTCCTGACTGTGGCCGCCAGGCTGCTGGCCTGGGACAGGACTGCTGTCGGAGCCTCAAGTGTGCGCCCCTCCCGGCAGTCATCAGGGTCTCAGGACCCGTGGCCTTCATCTGTGGGACACGTTCACATCCTGACCCCCAGCATATACATAAATCTCGGAGCCCAAGGACGATCCTCTCGGTCCTCTCTGACCCCGCAGTCAGCTTGGCTTCGTGCTTTGTCACTCCGGCCTCACTACGAACCTTCAGGAGTTGTTCCCATTCCAGAGATGAAGAAATCAAGGCTGGGAGAGGGCGGAGAAGCAGCCTGCCGGCGCACAGAGCCAAGAGGCAGCCAGGGTTTTGGCGAAAATACCCACAGAGGCGGCCTGAGCTGAGTCAAGGCCAGGACTCACAGGGCGGTCAGTGCCCCCTTTGTCCAAACTTGGGAAACAGGGTTCCATCTCTCCCCTTCCCTGACGGCACCAGGGGTTCGGAGGGGCTCTTGCTGAGCCACAGGGCCCAAAGAGCAGAGCTGGGGGGGCACGGCAGACACAGCCAGGTGTGGAGGGGGAGGGGGCTCAGAGGGGCGGGAGCGCACGGTCAGTCTCCCCGGGTGCACTGGGGGAGGCTACATAAAGTGGGGTGCCTCCATAGCGTGGATCCCACGGGCTGTGCACACACAGGGAAGGTGCCCACGTAGGTCAGGTCAGAGTCCAGGCCCCAGTGTCTACTTGTGTCTGGAGGTGGCTATGTGTTTAGACGTGCTAGAATGGTCAGATCTTCTTGAAAGACAGTGAAGCCTTTACTTTTTGTTAATGTACTTTCTAGACAATTCAACTTTTTTTTTTTTTTTTTATGAGATCATCCCTGTACTAACATCTGCCAATCCTTCTCTTTTTTTCTGAAGAAGACTGGCCCTGGGCTAACATCCATGCCCATTTTCCTCCACTTTATATGGGATGCTGCCACAGCATGGCCTGACAAGCAGTGCGTCAGTGTGCGCCCGGGATCCGAACCGGCAAACCCCGGGCCGAGGCAGCGAAGCGTGCGCACTCAACCGCTTGCACCACGGGGCCGGCCCTCAACTTTTTTTTCAACCTATGTGTATTTATTACTTTTATTTTCTTTAAATGTCAACAGCTTATCTAAGGAGTGCAATATGGGCCATGCATCCTTCTTTCTTTTTTACACTTTTCTGTATGAAAAGTCATTTTCTGAAAGCGCCCCCTTTGGCGTGGGCTGGACTCAGGGACTCTCTTCCCAAGCGCAGAGCAGGGAAAGGGGAGGCCGGCAGCCTGCGGTGGGGAAGCCAGAGGGCCCCACCTGAGCCAGGCGGCCAGTCAACCTCGGGGTGATGTCGTGTGCATGTTGGGGACCCCTGATGGGGCGTGACCAGAAGGGCACCTCACGGGGGCCGGCCCGGTGGCGCAAGCGGTTAAGTGTGCGCGCTCCGCTGCGGCGGCCCGGGGTTTGCCAGTTCGGATCCTGGGCGCGCACCGACGCACCGCTTGTCAAGCCATGCTGTGGCAGCATCCCATATAAAGTGGAGGAAGATGGGCACGGATGTTAGCCCAGGGCCAGTCTTCCTCAGCAAAAAGAGGACGATTGGCAGATGTTAGTACAGGGCTGATCTTCCTCACAAATAAAGAAATAAAGCACAAACATAAAAAAAAAAAAAAAAGAAGGGCACCTCACCTCGGCACGTTCTTCCCCAAACCCACAACCCTGGTCTGATCACAAGAAAACAGACAAGCCAGATCCAGGGATGTTTTACAAAATACCCGACCGTCCCCCAAACCGTCAAGGTCACGAAAAACAAGACAGAAGTGTTGGAGATTTGAAGAGACTAAGGAGACAGGATGACTGAAGGCCAGGGGGGGACCCTGGGTGGGATCTGGAACAGAAAAGGGCGTTACTGGAAAAACGTGATGGGAGACACGTAGAGTGTGGCTTATAGGAATGGACACAAGTTCATTTCTGGGTTTTGACAAGATGTTAACACAAGGGCCACTGGGTGAAGGGCAGTCAGGACTCTGTACTGTCTTTGCAACTTTTCTGTAAACCCCAAGTTATCCCAGGATGAAAATTTTAAAACGTGAAGAGGGAAGGTGGGAGTCATTGAATAATAATGACCGAGTTAAGAGAGCAGCGGCTCCCTCTGGTTGGGGGCACCGCACGAGTTTACATTCTCCTTACTTTGTACGTTGCTGATCGAAACTGTAATGCTGTACCCTGGGACCCGCAATTCCACTCCTAAAAAGGTGCCCAGGAAACATCCGGAAGGAAGGAAGGAAGTCCGCATATTGTTGCGATGTTTGTGACGGGGAACTAGAAGGCACTTCTACCGACACTACATGTCGGTCACTGAGGAAGGAGGACGTGGCCATGGGAGCCCAGACACAGGCTACAGGGTCAGTGGGAGAAGCGAGCTCCAGCTCCCAGGATTCGGGCTGTGAATCCTCTGTGTTGTCACCCGTGTTTGCAGCCAGTTCGGCCAGCCTGGCCACGGGGCTTACCTCTGGAGGGGCCTGCGGGGACCTGGGGACAGAGGAGGAGCGAGAGGAGATGTGGGGGGTGAGGAGGAGGTGGACCGGCCCCTCAGGGTCACGCCAGGCAGCACGCGCCCGTGTCTGCCACCTGCCTGGCATCGGGCATTCAGGGGTGTGACCCCTGACCTCTCCGTGACGGTCCTGCTCGCTGCTCTCAACCAAGATACAAACACCCGCCCCTCTGGAGCCTGTGGTCCAGCAGAGCGTTTTTAAAAATTGATGCACATTTCGTGTTCTCCTCTGTAATGCATCTGTGTTTATCTCTGATGTACTTACCGTGGCCGGGCGACCCGGCTGGTCCGTCATGCACAGGAGGGTGAGCAGCCCAGAGCTCGAGGTGGGACGACGCACACTGGCCAGGCCGGGGTGCAGCCAGCCCCAGTCCAGGCCTCGCCAGACGGTGGGCACCTGGCTGACTTCCTCTGCTTGGCAGACAACGAGGCCAGTGCTGGCACACACGCCACACAGGAAGCACGAGGCCCTGCTCAGAGCTGCTTCTCTGGGAGGCGGGAGGGGCAGGATCTGGCCCTGATGGGTGTTCCCTCAACTCCTTTCACGTGGGAATTCCCTCCCCCCGCTCCTTCGCATCCTCTGCTCCTCGGCTGCCCAGGACCCCTGGGAGGCACGCTTGAGATGGCCACTTGCAAGTGGGGTTTTATCTGCCAGGCCTCCAGGCCACCTCTCGCAGGCCGTGCTGCTCTGGTCTCCACCTGATCTGCTGAAGGACAGGAAAAGCCCTCTTCAGGACCGTCTCCTCCCCTAACAGTGAGGTGGCACTCTGCTAGGTGCGGTGGGCTTCACAGACAGCACCCCGGCTCAGCTCCTCCCAGCCGAGTGAATGACCGCAGCCAGACCCTGACCCCTCCAGGCCCACCTGCACGTGCTATGGATACACAGGTGGCGCTGGGGTCTGGCTGTCCAGCGGGGGCGCACCTGTGTCCCGAGACTAACTGAGCACCACGGGAGCCCAGCTGGATCCCAAGGCTTTTTCTCTGGGGGCAGCTTGGCCTAAGCCATGTCCCCTGTAGGTGGGGACACTGGGGATAGCGACCCCAGCAGCCCAGAGTTGTCATGAAGATCCACCTGGCACATGGCGGGAGCTCCAAAATGTGAGGAACGGGGACCCCCGATGCTGGGTTGGTGCCCGCGTCTGATGGAACCCCACAGCTAACAGGCTGGACCTGCACCCTGACCATGAACCAGACAGACAAGCGCCTGCCCTGGGGGGTCGCGAATGCCTTAAAGCGGGGGGCTCGGGACCCTAAGGGGTGGCACCACTGGAGACCCCATCTCAGATCTGGGCCCTCAGGACAATCGCTCCTCACACAGCCACGGGGGGCAGAAGAGGGGACAGAACCCCCACCCTCTTCTGGAACCTCAGGGGGCCCCCAGTCCACGCAGAGACGGGCAGAGCCAGCAGGGTGGGTTGTACGAGCTCAGTTTAATGGGATGATCCGTGAAACAGGGTCGCAGAGGAAGGGAGGGAGGATGGACAGACTGTTCTCGGGCCCCGGGACCCCACGTGAAGTCCAGTCTGGGCTCGATGGTCATCAGGGTCCCAGGGGAGAAGCCCTGGGGTGAGCGGCATCTGCACAGCCCCAGACCCGACCCTGGGGAGGGCGCCGTGCCCGGCAGAGGCAGGCGCGTCCCCACAGCCCATGCTGTCCCTGCTGAAGCCACACCCCGGGCAGGCTGTCCCCTGGGGTCTCTGGGTGCCAGGGCGTGCCCAGGCCACAGAACAGAGCCCAGCATCTGCTCCTGGGACCCCGGGGCCACGTCTGAGGTGCACCGGGTCAGGTGTCCTGGGGAGGATGGAAGGTTCTGGCAAGCCATGGGGGGCCCTGCCCAGGAGGCGCATGCTCAGGCCCCCACTAGGCAGCAGGAGAGCGCTGCCGGGTGTGAACATATGTGTCCTGGAAAATTCACAAAATGGAGAACCGAAAGTTGGCCCTTCTCCCACGGGCCGTACCAAGCAGAAGGGTAGGGGGGGGTGCATCCTGGAATGTACCACTGGGTTCCCCATCACAGCCCCTGCCCGGCTCCCTCAGTCCAGAGGCAGAGTGTGGGCCTCAGAGGCACGGGGTATGGAGAGAGGGGAGTCCCTGCAGATGGGCAGAGCCCACGGGCCAGGGGAGCCAGGGCGCCAGTGGTCCACAGGGGCCTGCCTTAGTTTATCCTCATGTGCAATGGGCAGGCAGGCACAGGGTTGAGAAAGGCAGGGGTGTGAGTCATGTCAGCTTGAGAAAAGCCGCTGCCTCAACCACGGTCTACACCTCAAAGTGTGAATATCCGAGGGGGGGCCACCTACTTCAGTTTTCAGAACATTTATCACCGAGTGTCTCGTGAACTAGTTCAAGTCATCAACTACTCATTACAAGATGACAATTTTCTCTTGACTTTAATGAGGGGAGACGGGGCCTCTGGACACTCACTCAGTAAAGAAGACAGCAGGGTTCGGGCTAACGGGGACCACGCAGAGTCTAGAAACAGACCCAGATGCACATGAGGGCTCAGCACGCGATAAAGACGGCACTTCTGTCATGAAAGAACGGCTTTTTCGGGAGATGGAGTTGGGGCAAACGACTGGCAAACAGCAGTTTTGGTTTCTGCCTCACTCCTTACCAGAAGTACTTTCTAGAATTAGACCAGAAATTTAAATATATGCTTAAAAAAAAAAGAAACCATTACATTTCCAGAAGAAAATATCAAATGTTTTATAATCTTGGAGCCGAGAAGGTATTTCCAAGCACGACACAAGATACAGAAGCCATAAATGAAAAAATAATGACAGCGATTTTAAATGCCTGGCAAAAATGAATAAATACAAACAAACAAAAAAAAAACCCCACAATCTAAGTTAAAGACAAAGGACAGATTGGAAAAAAACATCTTTAACAATGGGCTAGTTTCCTTAATACGTAAAGTGCTCCAGGAAAACAATAACACTGACGAGCCAATAGAAAAATGGGCGAAAAATACGAAATACAACTGGCTTTTAAATATACAGGTTTATAATAAATTTTTCCAGTTTCAAAATGATTATATTAGTGGTAGATTGATCAACATAAAAATAAATCTGACAAAAGCATTGAGATGTTCCATTATACTTCTAGGAAACATAAAGTTACAATGAAATACAATTTAACGCCTACCAGGTCCGCAAGATCAAGCATTGATTGGCAGCAGGGGAAACCAGTCCCCTCCTTTGTAGGGGACAGGCAGCTTGCTACGACCTGCTCAGAGATCACTTACCCATTCAGAGATCTACAGAAAGCCCTCTGACCCAGCACTTCTGCACTAAGGAATTTAGCCTACAGACATTTTCCTACTTGGGTACAGAGACATTTGTACGGGGATAGTCAATCCAGCACTGCTTGTTTCAAAAGACTGGAAAGAACCTAAATTTCTACGAACGGGAAGTGGGATAAATAAATTATAGTACTAATAAAATATGGTGCAGTCATTCAAACGAATGAGCCCAATCTGTATTTAGGAAGGTGGAGAACGCTCTCCACGCTAAATTAGGCTCATGTATAAACACGTGAGATGTACACACATAGATATTCTTTGCCCACACGTGAGAAACTGGTTTATCTCTGCCCCGGGGAGGGGAACCAGGCCTTGGAGGTCACGGGTGGGAAGGACACTGAGTTTTCAGCCAATACCTTTTCACACTCTGATCCCCCCCCCCAAACCCCCAGTAGATAGTTGCGTGTCATAGCTGCACATCCTTCTAGTTGCTGTATGTGGGACGCGGCCTCAGCATGGCCGGAGAAGCAGTGCGTGGGTGGGTGCGCGCCGGGGATGCGAAGCCGGGAACCCGGGCCGCCAGTAGCGGAGCGCGCGCACTTAACCGCTAAGCCACGGGGCCGGCCCCACACACTCTGAATTTCTTAACAGGTGTATCTGAAAACATTTTTGTTCAGTTCTGAGCAGTTGCTTTGAAGTTGCTGGACTGCGGAGCCCCGGTTCTCACGGAACTTATATTCTGATGGGGTGAAAATACAACCTGATCTGTGAGAAGCACAGGGCAGGGGATCAGTGGGAGCACAAAGCAGCGGGGTCAGAAGGGGGCGGCTTCAGGGCAGAAACACCGTAGCAAGAGACAGCGAGGAATTCAGACGTGTTTAGGAACGTTAGCCACGCTGGGGGGGGCGTCGGCACAAGACCGGGATGGAATGAGGGCGTGTCAGTCACAACGACCGGCCTGTGCAAAGGCCCTGTGGTGGGAGGGGCAGATGAGAGCTAGAACCACAGGCGTCCTCTGCTCCAGTGAGTATGCACTCACGTCCAGCTCTGCTTCGAAACGTCCTGAATTTTCAAAACTGTCCCTAGACTCCCAGCAAGAGGGGCCCGTGGAACCGGGGAGGGACGAAGACACCAGCAGCTTCAGCGCCCACTCCCAGGCCAGGGCACTCCCCTGTGTTACAGAAGCGTGGGTCAGCCCAGAGGCCGGCCTGTGCACGGCGGCGGGGGGGCCCCGGGTGGTCACCTCCCGTGTGACACGGCGACAGCAGCAGCACAGCCATGTGGCCCGCCCTCCAGGAGCTCTCCGAGCACCCGAGTGCCAGTTCCCAGCTGCGAACAACAGAAAGCTCCGGGCACAGGCCCCGGGGCCGAGCCCGGCCGGACTGCCGCGGCCCGCTGACCGGCGTCCACACCGAGACCCACGCTGCGGCGGGCGCGGGGAGCTGCGCGCGCCCCGACCCCGGGCGGCCCACTGCGCACACGCGGAGGCCGCGGCGCGCGGGAAGCGGGGACCGTCAGGAGCGGCGCGGGGCCAGGGGCCGGCCCGGCGGGGCGCGAGCTGCCGCCACTTACCGCCGAGCCGCGGCCTCCTCCACGCTCCACCGCCCGCGCTTCCCGGCGCTGCACGTCACTTCCGCTTCCGCCCTGGCCGCCGCCGCGCACGTGACGCCAGCTCCCGGCGGCCGCGCCCCCTCGGCGTCGACCCCGCCCTCAGGCCGAAGCACCGCCCCCTCTTAAAGGGGCCGCGGACGCCCATGAGGTCTCGGACTAGGGCAAGGCGAAGGCAGCTCCCGGCCCTCGCCCCGCCACCGCCTGGTGCCGCGACACACGCCGAGCCGCCGCCTGACCCGGAGGTGCACGACAGGCCACCGGACCTCGCGACCTTCCCTGCCCTAGAGCTCTGTCCCTGGAGGTCGCAGGGGGCACGCCGGGGGCTGATAGAGGCGGCCTGATCCCAGTCCCGCCTTCAAGGGCACCCTGGGCAGAGAACACAACTCAAAGGCCCCGAGGGGTGTTGCGGGTGCGCTCCCTTGACCCCAGCCCCAGGGTTAACCCCTTTTCCTAAGGAGACCCCACGGGGCCCTCGGACCTGCCACGGCCCGTCAGGACCCTCTCTGCAGGGAGGCCGAGGACTAGCGGGACGGGAAGGGCAGCCCTCCTTATCTATCGTGGAGCGAAAGGGGGCCTCGCTGGGCCTCCTGGGCTCGCCCGAGGGCAGGCCGAGCCCAGACGCGCTCGGCCAGAACCCCAGGGTTGTCTTGGACAGGGAGCCACCACCCTCCCGGGAGGCGCGCCCGATGAAGGCAGGCAGGGTCCTGGGTTCGAATGCTGCCCGCACGTCCATCACCACCCAAGCTACCAGCAACCTCGGGGCGAACCGCAACCCCTCTCTTCCGCAGGAGAGCACGCACGAGCCATGAGAGGGAGGAGAGGAATCCTAAAATTTTAAATCTTTAATTTCTGTTTCCACGTTTTTCCTTCGTTTTGCTTCCAAAAGGAAAGGAGAGCGTAGCTCCGTCGCCTGTACATTGTCCACGGCCCCTGGGCCGGGGCCGGGGTCGGGGCAGGTCCCAGCCCCTGCGCGCCGGCTGCCTGGGGGTCCTGGGGCGCCCGGGGGTTCACATGCAGCCCCCGGGGCCGGGGCGGGGCGAGGTCCGGGCGCCGCCTTATTGCTGAGGTCCGGCGCGGCGCGGCCGCTCGGCTAGGCGCGCTGGCTGGGCAGCTCCTGGGAGATGAAGCGGCGAAGGCGCTCCAGGTACTGGCTGTACAGCTCGATGTCGTTGTGCCCGGCGCCCTCCACCCACAGCGGCTCCACGGCCTTGGGGCAGCGCTCGTAGAGCGCCAGCCCGTGCGAGAAGTCGATCACCTCGTCCTCCGTGCCGTGGATGATAAGCACCGGCGACGTGATCTTGGACACCTTCTCGATGCTGCGGGGCGGGGCGCGTCAGGCCTCCGCGCCCCGCCCCCGCCGAGGCCCCGCCCCCCGCCCCGCCCCCGGGCCCGCCCACGCTCACTTGGGGAACGCGTCGAAGCAGTAAGTCTTCTTGGTGTCAGGGAAGGCGACGCGCATGCCCGAGGTGAGCGGGGAGTGCAGCACCACCGCGGCGCACTCGTAGCGCGAGGCCAGGTCCACGGTGGGCACCGTGCCGATGCTCTGCCCGTACAGGACGATGCTGTCCGGGCTGATGCCATACCTGGGGGCGGGGGCGGGCTCAGCGGGGCAGCCCGCGCGCACACCCCGCCCACCGCCCACCCTGCTCGGGGCACGACCCCCTTCTCCGCGCACAGCCTCCAGGCAGTCGGATCGCACCCAGGGGCTCCCCTGCCGCCCAACAACGAGGCAGTCCGCTCAGTAGGGAGGCAGGGCCCGGGCAGGTGGGAGGAGAGCTGGCCCTACGCTCAGTTTCTCCAACAGTACCCACTTGGCTCGTGTGGAGTGCACCTGCTGAGGGCTTCAGGGCCGCCCTGTGGCTCCTTGGGGCAGAGTAGACCCTGGAGCCTCTCCTGCTCACCCCGCGCCCCCAGCCCTACACACACTTGACCAGGGTCACACCCAGAACCTGTTTGGGGCCTTCCTGTCTCTGTGTCCAGACTAGAAAGGCCTTTCTGGTCACACTGGGAGGAGGGCCTGTCTTCCTTGCTGCACCCCCACCCACCCACCCACCCCCTTCGCTGTGCGGACTCGTGGCACCTGTGTCCCCTGATGTCTCAGCCAATTAGGTGCTGAGTACCACACAGGTGAGCAGGAAGAGGGGCTGCTGTGGTGAGGTGGGTGGGCACCACTTCTTCCCCGGGCACCTTCCCTACACAGTGGCCAGGTCCTGGGCCTCCTGGGCACCAACTCCCACCTTTGGGCCCCAGTCCCAGCCCCTTCCCACACTGCCATCCCGCATACACCTCCGCTAGCACCCCCACCCCCAGCATGGCTGATCCTGCCCCAAGCCAGCTCCACGGCCCCCACATGCCTGTTCCTGACGGCACAGGAACCCACTTGCCACCCTCCCCATGCAAGAGGCCTCCAAGGCTCTCCTCCCACATATCTACAACCCCCATCCCAAGAAGATGCCCCTCTCCTGGTGGACAGGGGCCAGGGCAGGTCTGCGGCTCACCTGGGCAACCCACCAGGGCAGCCAGACTCCACCTCCCTGGCCACCCAGGGGCCATCCACACCTGGCACTCCAGGTTAACCACTGCCAGCTCCCAGGCCCTTGGGGATGCCACCGGGCCTTGTGCCAACCTAGCACTCCCCCCCACCCCCCCCCCCACCCCACCCCCCCGCTCCATGGGCTGCCATGGCCACGGCTGTGCTGAGTGCCAGCCCAGCCCTATCACCTGGACGTCTGCACCTGGACCAACGAGACAGGTGCCGAATGGAGCTGCTCTCCTTCCCCAGGCTCCCAGCCCCCAGTCACCACTTGGGCCCAAGCTTCCCCCACTCCCACCAACTCCCCCAGCTGCTGGGCTGAGGGACCAGGGCTCTGGAGGACGATGCTGGACAGATGGACAAATGGACAGAGCTCGGAGCCCTCAGCCCACAGCTGGGTGTGCTTCTGCCAGTGACCACCCCCCACCCCCGCCACCAGGCGGGCAGGAAGGGCTGAGACAGCCGAGGGCGGGCACATACTTGCACCAGGACAGGTCCCTGGAGCCAGGGCGGTGCCAGGGCACCCACTCCCGGGACCCACAGCAGGACTGCCTGGTGCGTCACCCCGGCAACCTGGGCCCCGCCTCCCCAGGGCAGGCTGACTTTGGTCCCTGCAGGAGTGGGTGGAGCCGGCTGGCCAGGCAGGGCTGATATGGGCAGCCCCCAGCAGGCAGCGGGCAGCACCAGGTGGGCCTCCTTCTAGAGCAGTGCTGGGCACAGGGCCACGGTTGGCAAACGCTGGCTCAGATGGAGCGAATGTGCTTCAGTGAGTGAGCACTGAGGGAGGGGGCCGCCCAGGATCTGGATCGCCACCACGGTGGGGACCAGAGAGAGAGGCGTGGTGGCCCTGTCTGAGTCAAGCTCGCAGGTGTGTGCTGGGGGCCCACACCCAGGAGGACCTAGCCTCTGCTTGCTGACCTCCACTGATCACCAGGGCCGTGCTGTGCACCAAGCTGCCCTACAGAACCCTCCAGAACCCTCCCTGCCCAGAGGAGCCCCACACCCACCCTCCACCCCCAGGATAAGGCCAAGCTCCACAGCCACACGTGCCTCCCAGGCCAGCCCCTAGAACCCTGATGCAGCAGCCCAGCCCCCCCCGCACCCCAAGTGCTCCCTCGGCCTCAGGGCTCCCAGAGTCCTTTCCCACGGCCCTCACACACCACGTCCTGGGCCCGTGTCCTCTGCCCACCCTCCCTCCAGGCAGAGCCTCCACTCCCCTGGGGACAGCCCCAGTCCCTGTCCCCACCTCTGCCCAGGCTCGGGGCTCCCAGGAGGGAGGATGGGCCCACGCCCAGGGAGGTTTGAGGGCTGCCCGCCCCGCCCCCTGCACACCAAGCGTGCCAGTCACCACACGGAGGGGACACGGGTCAGGCCTCACCCTCTGGCCCAGTGTGGCCGCTGACCGCCTCCCTCTCCTTCAGGGCCACCCACCAGGACTCGGCCCGCACTTCCTCCTGCCCCAGGGAGTCCCTGGGTGGGCGCTTTCCAGTCCACCCAGTTTCCCAGGGTCTGGTCACCCCAGCTGACCCTCCCCCAGCAGGACGCTCACCTGGTGCGCAGGGCCTGCCAGGCGGCGTCGATGTCGGCGTAGAGGTTCTTCTCGGAGGGCCGGCCCGAGCTGGCGCCGTAGCCCGAGTAGTCGTAGGAAAAGACGTTGCAGTTGATGCGCGTGCCCAGGCCGATGTAGAAGCTGCTCATCTGGCCCAGGTCCACCGCGTTGCCGTGCGAGAAGAGGACCGTGTACCTGGGGGCGGGGCACAGGTCAGGGGGCGAGGGAGGAGGGGCGGTTCACACCCCCCAGGACGGGGCCGGAGTACTGACGAGGGGCACCGGCCGCCTGTGCGCAGTGGCCCAGCTCCTCCCAGCTGTGTGATCTTGGGCAGGGGACGGCCAGCGGAGCCTCAGGCTTCCCCCCTGTGAAAGGGGGCTACAGGGACCATTGGTCACATTCTCAGCACAGGGTGGACCCACAGCATGACCTGGGCAAGCTGCAGTGACCACCACGTGTCCGCTCTGGGCAGCGGCTGCCTTTCTTCTGGAATCATTCCTTTTAGAGGGACTCTTGACAGCCCCTGAGGATGGCAGGGGCATATGCCTGCTTCCTGGAACCTTCCAGGATGAGACGGCGGCTTCTTCATAGGCAGGGCTGTCCCCTCTACTCTTGACAGCGGGCCCCACCCCCGCCTCCACAAGCAAATAAAGCCAATCCCTGTTCACAGCGATGCGGCCCTTCCTGCCCCTACAGAAGACGGCCACAGCACTCGCCTCATGCACTGTGGCGGCCCTGAAGGCCGCCAGCGCAACAGGAGCTGCCCCAGGTCACACCAAGAGCAGGCGACGTGGCTGGACCCTGGCCACTGGCCGCCGGCGTCTCTTTCTCCAGCCCCGCCCAGCAGAAAGGTACAGCTTGCCCTTTGGACTCAGATCTGGAGTCAGAACTCTGCCTGGTCCGAAGGCAGAAGCATCTGGAAGGCCCCACCATGGGCTCAGGGAAGAGCTGTCTGCCTCCAGGCCCCAAGGGTGCCCCATTCAGAGAGTCAGACTCGGCCTGAGCCCTGGCCAGGCCTCAGATACCAGGCCCCAAGAACCCAGAGACCGTCCCTGGGCAGGGGAACACCGAGACCCTGAGGCAGGCGGCTCCCGGACGAGCAGGAGGCACGACGCGGCCACTGGGAGCCACCTCCCTGAGCCCTGGGGTGCTCATCTGCACGACGGGGCTGCAGGTGGAAAGGCGCCCAGCATCAAGGGCCCAGGGCAGTTCCACGGCAGCCATGAACGAGAAGAATCCATAGGGCACCTGCACCACCCCCTCCAGGGGCCACCACCGGCCAAACGGGAGCCCTGAGGACAGAGCGAATCCCGGGTGGGGAGCCTCCCGGGTCCACCGTCCCCCACTCAGCCCCTCCCCGCTCTGGCTGGCATCTGCGAGGCTCACCTGGCGCCGGGCACGCAGCGCACGTACATGCAGGAGATGCGGTTGCCCCGGCTGCTCTTGGTCAGGAAGACCTCGATGGTGTCCAGCTCGCGCTGGCTGTACTGGAAGTCAGCGCGCTCCATCAGGTGGAGCTTCCAGCGCCCCGGGGTGCCAGCGGACGCCCGCAGGGTCCCCGACGGGGCCGCCCCCGCCCCGCCGGGCCCCGGCTCGGGCTCGGGCACCAGCGAGTAGGTGGGCTCGGGCGGCAGGAAGGCGAGCTTGGCGGCAATGCGGCCAGGGCAAGGCGGGCAGCAGAAGAGGCAGCAGAGCTCGGTCACGGACAGGCCGTTCATGGCGGGCGCGAGGCCCCGGGGCGGGCCGCACCCGGCAGGGGAGGGGTGGGGGTGCTCCGAGACGTGGGCGGGGGGGAGGGCCACCCCCGGCCAGCGCCCCAGACGAGAGCCCCGTTAGGAGGCGGCAGCCCAGCCCCATCGCGGTCCAAGCCGAGCTCTTGGGAGCCTCGCAGCCTCGCGTCTCCACGTCGTGCAAAGGAAAACCCTGTGGGGAACAGCAGATACGGGGTCCCTCGGGGCACCACCGGGAGGCAGGGGACCCCACCTTGTCCATCCCGAGCCTTGTGGCCTTCCCAACGGCCCAGTCCACCCTCTCCTGCCCAGACTGCTCCCCTCCGCCGCCCCATGGACTTGGGGGCCCAGCCCACCCTCCGCGGGGACCACACACCTCCAGGGGGACCTTAATGGGACCCAAAGGTGACCAGGCCCCCCTGCCGCCACCCTGCTTCAGCCTGCAGTCACCATCTCTTGCCATTTAAGCCCATTTGTCAGCCCTGCCTCGGCCTGCAGGCTGTGCGGGGCGATCAGACCCCCAGCCCACCCAGCTCTCCCCCGACAGCCCCTGCTCCCGGCCCAGGAAAACTCTGTCACCCCCCATGCCTCTGTGCACACGGCTGGCCCATCTCCGTGCTATCCTTCAAGGATTCGTCTGCCACCTGCGGGTGACACGGAACAGCGGAGGCAAGGACAGGCTGCTGCCTGATGGGAGGGATCCAAGAGGGCGCTCACAGGGGCCAGCCCCGCGGACGGGCAGGACTGCGATGTCCGGAGACAGAGGAGCCAGACAGAGGAAATACAACAAACAAAGGCTCGGGTAACAAAAGCAGGATACATCTCAGGGCTCGGAAGGCCTACTGAGTGTGGACAATGGCGCGCCCCTGTGCTTGGGGCCAGGCCCGGGGGGTCCCGGGAGCCACGGCTCCTTCTCCAGCTCTGCCAGCCTGGGGGTCTGTGACCTTGGGCGAGTGGCTTACCCTGCAGGGCTCAGCTGCCTCATCTCCCAGTGCAGACACCACACACCTCACGGGGGAGTAAACGAGATGAGGGGCTTAGTGATGGGCGGAGGGGGGCACGGTGCAGAGTGGAACTCAAACGTTCTTTTTTCAGAACATCATGAAATGTTGTGTTAAATAGACTGCAGCTAACTTGCTAAAGCAACTACAATCATCTACAGAGCTGCCAACGGAGAGTCTAGAAGGAAATTCAAAGGTTTGAGAAGAACCTGTGCGCTTAGTGCGTTCTCCCCACAGACTGGAACGAGCGCAGGAGACACACAGACACACACCTCCGCCTGAGTAGCAGGGCACCTTGCTCAGTTTTGGGGCCACAGTGTTTGAAAGCCACTGGGCCAGGGACACGTGGATTCAGAGCAGTCCGAGGCCCAGAAACACACCTGCTCCCTCCGGACCTGTGATGTGAGACCGAGGGCTGGAGAGAGCCACATCCCGCAGGCACCAGATTCGGGCCACACAGAGGGTAGCAGGAGAAAGCGGTGAAAGCCCAAGTGGGGCGTGGCCAGCTCCCAGGAGTCCCCCAGCTCCCAGGCTGGGTGTGCACTTTCTGTGCAGAGGGGAGAGTCCATCATACTGGTTCTGAGACGCAAGTGGGTTTGCCCCCTGGACACTTGCCGATGTCTGGGGACACTGCTGGTTGTGACAACTGGGGAAGGGAGCTACTGGCATCGAGAGGGTAGAGGCCAGGGATGCTGCTCAACCCCCCCACAACACCGAGGACGCCTGGGAGGACGCCGAAGAAAGAATTATCTGTCCCCAAATGCCAACCAAACTGAAGTTGCTCCAACAGATTCTCAAAGCGGTCCTGGCCCCAAGAGGTGACACTCCATGGCGCTAGGCGGGGTGGGGGTCTGGAGTTCGGGCAGCACAGTGAAAGTAGTTTTAAGAAGAAGGCCTGGCTGAGAGCGGGCAGGTAGGAGGCCCCCAGGAACCTGGAGGATGAGAAGCACACCAAGGTGGACTGGCGCCACTGACCAAGCCAGAAACCGGGAAGTCATCCTTGACTCCTTCCTCCACCCTCAGACCCGCCCATCACGAGGGCCTGCTGGCTCTACCTCTCCCTCCCGCCAACACCTGGGCCGCACCTCTGTCACCTTTCACCTAGACCGATGTGGCAGTCTCCTTCCTTGCTGGTCCCTGCTTGGCCACCATCACCCCACTCCAGGACGTTCTCCCCCCAGCAGCCGAAGGATCTTGTCACAACACAAATCTGATCGCCCAGCTCCCTTCTGGTGGCCCACTATTTTCAGGATAGAGATCAAATCCCTCGCCACAGCCGCCCCACCCAGAGCCAACCTCTCCAGCCTCACTCATCCTGTACCCCACGCCCCCTCGCTCTCCCCAGACGAACCACCACACTGCGCCCTCCTGCCTCAGAGCCGGAGCCCGTGCAGTTCCCCTGCCGGGGACCTCCCATCTCACTAGGTGGTCCTTGCCCTGTGTCCTGTCCACCCTTCAGATCTCCCTTCCAGCATCCTTGGAGAGGCCTTCCAGAGCAGGTCAGGTTCCCCTATACACACTCTCATGGTTCCAGGTCCATCTCCGCAGCACTCACCACAGCTTGTATGTACGTGTTTAATCACACCTTCCCCCCAACCAAAGAGAAACTCCATGAGGACAGGACCCTATCTGTTCTTGCTCAACAAACACTGGCTGAACACACGGGCAAAAGACAAGTGGCAAAGAAGAACAACGGAAGCTACAGCCCCCCAGGTTTGACAGGGAAGGGGGACAGTCTCTTCTCGGGCCACATACACCTGGGACCTCCCGCTGTCATTTATGGGTGTCACTGAGTGAGCCCCTAGAGCCGGGCCTTGGGCCAGGCAGTGCACACCCCAGATGCCTCGCTCACTGGGGACACACCACTGGCACCCCGAGCCCCGGCGGTTCCGTCCACAAGCACACACTGGGCACTCTGCTGCCAGGCCCCGTGCGGGCTGGCGGTGTTACAAAAGTGAACAAGGAACCAGGCAACTGCAATGCTCTAAGACGACCTAAATACAGACTGTGACGGCACCTCACCCAGGCAGTCAGGGTGGGAAGCCGCCTGGAAGACGGTGCAGTCTGAGAGGTGCAGGGACAGTGGCCGGGGGACAGGGAACACGGCAGAGGAGAGAGCATGGGCAAAACCCCAGAGGTGACAGCGCGGTCCACGAACTGCGGGTCCCCAGCTAAACCGGACACTGGGAGGAAGAAGTGAGCAGAGGGATCCCAGAGGGAGCCAGGCCGGGTCAGGCCGCGCCCGTTGAGTTTGGACTTCATCCTGGGGGACACGGGGAGTCTCAGGCCAGGGATGGACACCATGGGTTAGGGGCAGTGGGATGTTCCCTGGCTGCAGCCTGGAGATCGGGCTGCAGCGGAGGCCGGGAAGCCTGCCCCGGTGTCCCAGCCGACCGGAGGGCGGCTGCGAAGGGGCAGAGGCGTCTGGGAGACGTTTAGAAAGCCGGGCTCGGCTACGGACGGCTGCGGCGGGCCCGGGTGTCGGGCGGGGATGGAGTCCGCGGTCGGACGGCGCACTCGCGGGGCCGGGGGCGCGTCCCCGGGAGAATGGGCGCCCACCCCACGTCGGAGGGCTGCATGGACGGGGACAGGCCTCTGCCGGAGTCGGAGACGCTGGCCCGCGCTCCCGGCCCCGCGCCCGGGGCCCTCCGACCGGGAGTGCGGGGTCCCGGGGGCGTCCGACCCGGCTGCCCCGGCCTCGAGGCCCGGCCCGGCTCCTCAAACCGCCGGGGGTGGCACCGAGGCCGCGCCGCGCCGCCGCGCCCGCCCCTGCCCAGCACTCACCGCCGCGGCCCGCGCCCCTCGGCCCCGGGGCCGCGCTCCATGGCTCCCGGCCGCCCGCCCGTGCGTCCGTCCGTCCCTCTGCGCCCGAGCCCGGCCTCCTGCGCCGCCGCCGCCGCCGCTCCCCCGCGGGCGGAAGTGAGCCTCGCTCCCGCCACCGCCCCGGAAGTGACGCTCAGGCGCGCGTAGGGGCCGGGGCGGCCGGAGGGCGGGGCTGGGTTTGGGGGCGTGGCCGAGCGTGGGAGCGGGGCCAAGCTGTGGTTGGCAGGGCCGGGGTTGGGGGCGTGGCTGGCCAGCTGGTGGGGCGAGGCCAGGCTGGGTGTGGGGCGGGGCTAGTGTGGGTGGGCGGGTCCTGGCGCGGTGGGCGGGGCCCGAGTTCGGGATTTCCAGCATCGGTTTTCAGGAGCGGAGACTCACGATCATTCATTTATTCTTTCGCTCATTCCAGGACCGGGATTAGGGTGAGGCGAGTGAGGCACTTGCCCCGGAAACCAAATTTACAGAGGCACCAAGAAATTCAGTGATCAAGATAAGAAGTATTTTAATACATATTAAAAAAAAGTCTTATTGGAACCGGGACCCTGACAAGAGGCAAGATCGTGCAAGGAAGTGCAGGGTCGGATCTTGCCTTTATTTAAAATCTTGATATTCTGTTCAGCGTCGATTCTTTCGCACTCGTTTCGGCTTTTTAAATATTGCGTTACGTATTATGAATCCCGGTAGCTGAGATTTTCGGCATCCCTTTCCTGTGCCTGAGGGAAGCACCTCACCCTCCTCACCCTAGTCCTGCAGGCTCAGCTCAGCCTGCAGGGACCCGGGAACCTCTTCGAGAGGGTGGTCAGGGCAGGCCTTTCTGAGGAGGTGACAGGGACACAGCCAAGAAGACTGCAGAGTCCAGTAGTGCCCAGCCTGGAGGCAGGATTGTAAATTAGATGGCCAGCCTTGCCCTTCCAGGCTTGTAAGTTTCCTCCTGTTTGCATGCCTTTTCCAGCTCAAAATCCTCCCACCCCCTGCAGGCATCCCCAGCCCCCTGTCCTCCCCAGGGACTCTAATTTTAGCTTCATTTACAGAAACAAGCCTGCGCTCTGGGCTCCTTGGCCAGCCCTCCCCCCAGGCCCCATTCCTTGGGTCAGCTGCCAGAACAGGACTCAAGCTCAGGAGAGGAGACTGCCCAGGGGTGGTTTCCAGCCGGTTTCCTCTGGTCCCCTGCCCAGGGCTCAGCCACCACCTCCCCCAACTGTGTGCCAGGGGGCTGCCGAGGGGTGCCCCAGAGTCCCCCTGCCTTGGCTGTTCCCCTCAAGGCTCCCAGGGTCAGCTCAAGTTCTCCTGGAGTCCAAAAGTCATAGCCAGGCCAGGCTCCTGCCAATTTCCTTGTGACTTCTTTGGGAGCAGGAAGAGGCCTGTCTGCAGCCTCCTTCCTCCAGCCCCGTCTTGCCCTCCAGCCCCTCTCCCCCTGGGGTGGAAAGGCACCAGAAAGGCCAGCTCCACCTAACCTATGTGCCCCGAGGGGAACATTGCAGACATGGTGAAGGGGAAGTGGGCCTAGGAGGTGGAGGTGAGGCTCAATTCCTAGCCAAACGTCACATTGCGAAGGATAAAGTCACAGCTGTAGACCTCCCAGTGTCTCAGAAGGTCAGCCACTCCTTTCTCCTCCCCTCCCAAAGGCCCTGGGTGACCTCTCACCCCTTTTCCCCTTGCTCTCTCTGCCCCAATCACACCAGCCTTGCTGAGTTTGTTCCTACCTCAGGGCCTTTGCACGAGCTGTGCCTCCTCCCTGGAGTACCCTGCCCCCAAAGACACATGGCCGGCACCTCCTCATCTTCAGGCATCCACTCAGACGTCACCTCCTCAGAGAGCCTTCCCTGACTACTCCCAACCAAAGTCTCTACCACACACACCCCTGTGCCATCACCCCCTTTCTTTCCATCACAGAACTTACCACCTGCCGTCAATTTATTGTGTGGTTTCACGGTTTATCATCTGTCTTCCCCATATTCCATGAGCTCCTCAGGGCAGGGACTCAGGCTCTCGTCCACCATATTCCTGCCTGCCCCTGTGCTGCCTGATTAATCTGTGGATGCATAACACACGGAGTGAGGGTGATTCCCCAATCCATGGCCTGGCCTTTGTAGGGTGGAGGGAGGCTCCATGAAGACCGCAGGCCATCTGGACACTGTGTTTCTCCTCTCCCGACCCAAGAGGCTCAGCCTGTCCGGAAAATCACTTAGCCACAGGAATCCACAGTCTTAAAAATGCTCCCGCCCTGGTGCCATGGATTCCAGCCCCTCGCTGTCCAATATGGAAGCCATTAGCTGCACGTGGCTATTTAAATTTAAATGAATTGATTAAAAGTCAATAACATTTATTTATTTATATTTTTTTTGTGAGGAAGTTCGGCCCTGAGCTAACATCCCATGCCAATCCTCCTCTTTTTGCCGAGGAAGACTGGCCCTGGGCTAACATCCGTGCCCATCTTCCTCCACTTTATATGGGACACCACCACAGCATGGCTTGACAAGCGGTGCATCGGTGCGCGTCCGGGATCCGAACCTGCGAACCCCGGGCCGGCGAAGCGGAGCGCACGCTTAACCACTTGCGCCAGCAGGCCGGCCCGAAAGTCAATAACATTTAAATTTCACGTCTTCAGTTGCAGCGGCCCTATTTCAAGTGCTCAAGAGCCACGCATGGCTGATGGCTCCCATACTGGACAACACAGATGCAGAACGTGTCCATCACCTGGAAAGATCTAGACAGCACCGGTTGAGAGGGTGAGCTCCACCAGGAAAGCGATCTGTGTCTGCTTTGTCCCCCATGTGTCCCCAGTGCGCAGCTCAGGGCCTAGCATTCAGCAAGTGCTCAAGAAATGTTGATGGAAGGAAGGGAAGGAGGGAAGGGGATAAGGAGGGAAAAATTCTCCTTCTAAGGATCTAAGTAAATAATGTGAAATGAAGACAGCAAGTTCTGTCCATGGAGGCTCATCTCTGCCTTATTTATAACAGTGACAACAGAAAAACGTCCTCAAAGTACAGCAAAAGGAGAATGGATAAAAAGATTATGGTCAACCCTTCGTGAAAAAAAAATGCAGCCTGGGGTATGGAGACCAATAGAAGCCTATTGGTTTTATTTTGTTAATAGTTTTACTTTTGTTTACATTTTCGCGGGAGATATATTTGCATGGTTCAAAATTCCAAGCGTGTAAAAGGCTGTGCATGAAATGTCTGTCTCCCAATTCTCTTCCCAGGAAACAGGCGACCCCATCCCAAGACAGCCAGTCTTCCCAGCTGCTCCTGATTTAGTGCTGGGAAATCTTTGCATCCGTGTGCACCGGTGAGCAGGTGAAAAAGATCATCCCCACTTTTTAATTGTTGTTTTGTTTTTTTGGTTTTTTTGTTTTTTGTTTTTTTTTAACAAACATAGTAGCTTTCAGCAACACTGCACAGATGGTCACTTGTACCTCGGCCTGCCTTACGATCCTCTCATGCAACCCCCAGGGCTGGCCCACCACGTGTATATTCAATCCCCTCTTGATGGACACGTAGGTTGGTTCCGGCCACAGCAACACACGTGGGGCATTTCGCACTCACAGACAGGGACCTGCGGGGAAGATTCCTGGTAGCAGAGAATTCTAACGGGAAGGTCCACGCAGCTGTGTCCGGGAAGCAAAGCAATCATTCGTCCCCTCTCTGAGAAAACAGGCCAGAACAGGAATCGGAGGTGACACAGGGGATGACATTATAGGTGATTTTTTCCTCTTCGTGCTTTGATGTGTCTTCTGAGTTTTGTTGGTTTTGCTTGGCAAAGGATACGTTTCACTGTTATGATCAGCCAGAAGCTGAAATAAAACTAGATGGCTAAAAGAAGGCTGGCTATTAAAAATTAATGCTTATGCTTCTCTGTATCTCTGTATAGATCCAAAAGAATTGAAAGCCGGGGCTCAAACAGGCACTTGTATGTGAATGTTCACAGCCACGCGATTCACAATAGTCGAAAGGTGTGTCCATCGACAAATGAACAGATCAACACGATGTGGTCCATCCACGCACTTGAATATTACTCAGCCATGAAAAGGAAGGAGATTCTGATACCTGCTCCAGCGTGGATGGACCTGGAGGACATGATGCTCAGTGACATGAGGCAGACACAGAAGGACAGACACTGTGTGATCCCCTCACAGGAGGCGCCTAGAGGAGTCACATCCACAGAGACAGAAAGTGGACAGTGGGGCCAGGGGCTGGGGGAGGAGATGGGGGTCAGTGTTTCATGGGGACAGAGTCTCAGTCTGGGGAGATGAGAAGGTTCTGGAGACGGATGGTGGGGATGGTTGCATGACACTGTGAATGTGCTTCATGCCACTGAACTGGGAGTAACAATAAAATAAATAAACAAACGTGTATGAAACCATGAGGTGGGGGTGCCCAGGGTTGGGGCAGCACGAGCTCCACGGGCTGAGACCTGCTCCGGCTCCCAGGGCCTCAGCTCAGAAGGGCCCCACGCATGACTTACTGCTCCATGGCCACCGTCTTGAAATTCCTAACAATTTTTGAACAAGGCACCCTGTATTTTCATCTTGAATGGGGATCTACACATAATGTGGCCAGTCCCGGTTTGAGGAAGGGACAGGGAGGCCCAAGTTCGGGGTCTGAGACCCTAGGGTGGTGGAGAAACACCCCAACAGGCAAGCCTGTCTTTGCCCCACCCAAGGGGGGAGAGTGAGACCCAGTCAGGAAGTGGGCTTCTGACACAGCAAGGAAGGAAGTGGGGGGGGGGCATCTTAAAATAGCGCCACCCGCCCAGCTGATTGGGTGGGGGGCGGGGAGGGGAGACCAGATGAGTGAGCCAGGAGACATGGGGACTTTCCTGAGGAACCCCCTCCCCGGAACCCAGCCCCTCCTTCCGCTACACAGCCAGACCCAGGGCCCAGTGCCCCACCCACCCCACCCCAGGAATCAGTCGGGTTTCGAAGCAAAGGAGGTGGGGCTAGGAAGACCCCCTGGGAGCTTGTATTAGTCAGAATTCTTCAGAGAAACAGAACCTACAGCCTGTATAAGGGTATAAATATAGATAGATAGAAAGAGATTTTTTTTTTTTTTTTTGCTGAGGAAGATTGGCCCTGAGCTAACATCTGTTGACAATCTTCCTCTATTTTGTATGTGGGACACCGCCACAGTGTGGCTTGCTGAGTGGTGCATCGGTCCGTGCCCAGGATTTGAACCTGCAAACCTGGGCTGCTGAAGCGGACCGCGCGAACTCAACCACTACGCCACCAGGCCGGCCCCAAGAAAGAGATTTATTATGAGCAATTGGCTCACACAATTATGGAGCCTGAGAAGTCCCACGATCTGCTGCCTGCAAACTGGAGATCCAGGAGGGCAGAGGGTGTAAGACCCCGCCCAAGGACAGGAGACGATGGACGGCCCGGCTCTAGCAGTCAGGTAGAAGGGACAAATTCTCCCTTCCTTCACCTTTTTTTCTATTCATGTGCACAATGGATAGGATGATGCCCACCCACTTTGGGGAGGGCCATCTGCTTTACGGAGACCACCAGCTCAGATGCTCATCTCATCTGGAACCACCCTCACAGATACACCAGAATAACGTTTAAAAGATGAAGACGTAACTTACAGACCGTAATGTGCACGAGTCTTAACTGCACAGATTAATCGAAGTACACACGTGCGGGCTAAACTGTGGAGACGGTAAAAAGATCTGTGGTCCCCAAGGGTTGGGGGGAGGAGCAGGGGGCGGAGCACAGAGGTTTTTAGGGCAGTGAAAATACTCTGTAGCATACTATGATGTGGATACATAACATTTCGCATTTGTCCAAACCCACAACACCAAGAGTGAACCCTGATGTCAACTGTCGACTCTGGGTGATAATGACGTGTCCACGTAGGGTCATCCTTGCAACAAATGTCCCACTCTGGTGGGAGATGTTGATAATGGGGGAGGCTGTGTGTGCTTTGGGGCAGGAGGTAAATGGGAAATTCCTGTACCTTCTGCTCAATTTTGCTGGGTGAACCTAAAACTGCTCAAAAAAAATAAAGTATTTATTTATTTATTTATTTTTTTAAAAGCTACACTTTATTTTTATTTTTTTGTGAGGAGATCAGCCCTGTGCTAACATCCGCCAATCCTCCTCTTTTTTTTGCTGAGGAAGACGGCCCTGGGCTAACATCTGTGCCCATCTTCCTCCACTTTATATGGGGCGCCGCCACAGCATGGTTTGCCAAGCAGTAGGTCGGTGCGCGCCTGGGATCCGAACCAGTGAACCCCAGGCCGCCGCAGCGGAGCACGCGCACTTAACCGCTTGCGCCACCGGGCCGGCCCCAAAATAAAGTCTTTAAAAACAATTGCATACATATATACACAAGCCTGAGTACCATCGCCTCCTTCTAACCTTCTGCCCCAGAGGCTCCTTCCTGCCCTATCCAAGTCCCTCCCCTCCCAGAGGTCACCACTAGCTGACTTCCATCACTATCCTTTTGCCTGACTTTGTGCTTTCTCTAAACAGACTCCTGTGGTGTGTTCCCTTTGTGCTGGCTACTTCCACTCCATATCGCGTCCAAGAGGTGCAGCGGGGGGTTGGGTGGAGCAGTCATTCACCTTTTTATTGCTGCATAGTATTCCATTGTATAAACATACCACAGCTTCTTGACCTATTTGCTTGCAGATGGACTCTTGGGTTGTTTCCAGTTTGTGGTTATTATGAACAAAGTTGCTATGAACATTCATACAAGTCTTTACTGGATATGTACACTCATTTTATTGGGCCCTGTATAAATTTGCTCAGGCCACCATAACACAGTACCACAAACTGAGGGCTTAAACGAGAGACATTTATTGTCTCCCAGTGCTGGAGGCTGGAAGTTTGAGATCAAGGTGTGGGCAGGGCTGGTTCCTTCTGAGGCCTCTCTCCTTGGCGAGTAGACGGCCATCTTCTCCCTGTGTCCTCACGTGATCGTCCCTCTGTGCGTGTCTGTGTCCTCTTCTCCTCTTCTTATAAGGACACTGGTCAGATTGGAGTAGGGCTCATCCACACGACCTCATTTTACCTTAATTACCTCTTTGGAGGCCCTATTTCCAAAAACAGTCACATCCTGAGGTCCTAGCAGTTACAGCTTCAATGTATGAATTTTGGGGGACACAATCCAGCCCTTAACAGACACCTATCCATTTGCTGGGTCATAGACTATGCATGAGTTTAGCTTTGGTCAAAACTGCCAAATGGTTTTCCAAAGTGGCTGAGCTCTCCGGCTCTCATGGCCTCATCTCCACGCGCCCCTGTGTTCACCAAACTTCAGCCCGTGGGATCTTCCTGGCTTGAACATGCAGAGCCAGCTCCTGCCGCAGGGCCTTTGCACGGGCTGTTCCCTCTTTCCGGAATGCTCTTCCCACAGAAAACGTCTCATGGATCACAGCTCAGGGGAAGTATCATGTCTCTGGAGATGTCTTTCCTGACCACTCCAGTGACCACAGCCACTTGGTCACTATGATGGCAACACCTGAGTTCGACTCTCCATGGAACACTTACTCTGTTGGAAAGATCTCAGCCTTGTTTTATCTTACTGGGTTATTATCAGTCTCCTTCCACTGCTCATGAGCTCTGCCGGAGCAGGGACGAAGTCTGCTGTCCAGCTCTGTGTCCAGGGCCCAGGAGAAGGCCTAGCAGACAGTAGGCATTCAATAATTATCGTCTACACACCATCATGAGCCATCAGAGAAATGCAAATAAAAGCCACAGTGAGATGGCGCGTCACACTCACTAGGGCAGCTGTATTCAAAAAGGTTGATAATAACAAGTGTGGGCAGGGGTGTGGAGAACCAGACCACTCACACTCAGCGAGTGGGAGTGTAAAATGGTGCAGCCACTGTGGAAAACGGTCTGGTGGTTCTCAGAAGGTTACCAGATGGTCCAGCAATTCTGCTGCCAGGCGTACAGGCAGAAGAAATGAAAACATGCGCCCACATAAAAACTTGTGCACACGTGTTCACAGCAGCATTATTCATAATCGCCAAGAAGTGGAAAAGTCAAATGTCCATCAACGGGTGAATGAATAAACAAACGTGGTCCATCCACATCCTGAAATATTATTCAGCCATGAAAAGGAGTGAAGCCCTGGCACACGCTACACCATCGTTGGACCTCGAACACACGATGCTCAGTGAGAGAACCAGACGTGCAAGAATACATGGTGTGTGATTCCATTGACGTGAAATGTCCAGAACAGGCACATCCACAGACAGAGAGTGGGTTCATGGTTGTCAGGGGCTGGGGAGGGGGGTGGGGAGTGACTGCTGATGGGTATGGGGTTTCTTTTTAGGGTGATGAGAATGTTTTAAAATAGTGGTGATGGTTGCACAACTCAATGAATGTACTAAAAACCATTGAACTGTACACTGTAAATGGGTGAATTGTATGCTATGTGAATTACATCTCAATACAGATATTACAAAATTTAATGATTGTGCCTAATTAATGAATCCATTTTTAAATGTCAGGCCAAAGGAGGAGCCAGGGCCCCCCACCCGTCTCCCGGAGGTCAGATCTGGAGTAAGGACTTGACCCCAGCAGCCACTGCAGACCCTCTGGGCTCCCTTACCTAGGTCCTTCTCTGCAGAACTGGGAGTTGGGTCAGGAGAGTGAGGCACTCACCTTGGGCCCCCAATTCAAGAGGCCGCCAAAAATAGTCGTGGAGGTAAATACTATTTTATTGCCATATAGTTAAAAGTCAAAATTAATGCAAAAAAAAAAATCCACGCAGGAGGAAATAACATGTTGAATAAACACAGAAGGCTGAGACTCAGTTTCCCCATCTGACAAAGGAGAAGAGAGGGGTAGGAGGAGGCCGCTGCGGTCTCACCCAGAATTGCGGGCAGGGGGATTCCGCCCTCCACCTCTCCTCCACTCCGGACGGCGTGGACCAGAGCGAGTCCGCTGCTGGCGCTGAAAGCGCCCAGGGCACCGGAGGCCCCGCCCCTGGCCCGTCCATCAATCTCCACGGCAGGTCTCTCGGCCAATAGGACCTCGCCTCCATGCCCTGGACCAATAGAAAGCGCTCTTCCCGGGCGGGGGCGGGATGTTGGGCGTCACTCTCCGCAGCTCGTGGGGCAGACCAGGCCGGGCGTTGGGACCTGGAGGACCGACCAGGAAGGGCCAGGAGGACAAGGGAGCTCCTGCAGCCCCTGACGTAGGGACACAGCCTTCTCCTGCAGAAGGGCCCCCATTTCCCTAAGTAGGTCTCCCCAAGTCCGGGAGGGGCCTCCGTTTTAAGAGGAGGGGTCTGCCGCCCCATAGATTCCCCCAGATCCGGGGACTGGGTCTTTCCTTGGCCACGCTCGTCCCGGTCTTTGCAACAACATTAGGTGCCTATGTCCTGTCGTCGTTCCCAGCTTACAGGTGGGGAAACTGCGGTTCGGAGCCCGAAGACCCGTGCCCAAGGTCTCCCACTATGATTAGTGTATCTCCTCGGCTCTAGGGCAGGACTTAGCCTCTGCCCTGCTGACATTTTAGGTGAATGATTCGTGGTTGTGGGGGCCGTCCTGGTCACTGCGGAGTGTGGAGCAGCATCCCTGGCCCCCACCCACTCGATGCCAGGAGCGCCCCCAGTCGTGACGACCACAGCTGTCCCCAGACATCGCCCAGTGTCCCCTGGGGGGCTGAGCCCCCCTGGGTTAGGGGACTCCACTGACTCTCAGGAGACTCTATTCCATAACCATCTGACCACTGAGGTCCCAGGAAGCTGCCCACATTCAAATACACACACTGAGTGGGAGGGAGAGAGGAAGTGACTCACGGACGCTGGGGGTCACCCTGGTTTGTACCATCTGATCATCGGGGATTTATTCTGGTGTCTATTGTGAGCAGGGATCGGAATCAGCTTTTTTCCTTGTAATTGATGTAGGGTCTCTCTCACTTGGCACTATTGATATAGGGGCCGGGTCATTCTCTGTGGGGCCGTCCTGAGCACTGTAGGGTATTGAGCAGCATCCCTGGCCCCACCCACTCGACGCCAGGAGCACCCCCAGTGTGACAACTACAGATGTCCCCAGGCATTGCAAATATGGTGGTGGCAGAGGGGGACAGAGCCACTATGGTTGAGAACTGCTGCTCAGGGCTGCTTCTCAAACTTTGAGCGTGCCCCGGAATCCCCTGGGGGAGTGCCGTTGAAGCACAGATGGCCGGGCCGGCCCCCGACTTTCTGATCAGCAGGTCTGCGGTGGGGCCCAAGAATCTGCATTTCTAAAGGGCCCCAGGTGCTGCTAATGGGGGGATCCCGCTTGGAGACCCACTGCTGACGCGCCGCCCCTGCCTCGCTGAGCGATCTGGAGCCAGGCGCTGCCTCTCTCTAGGGTGAGGAGCCAGGGGGCTGTGAGTGCCCATGTCTGGGGAAGCGCTCGAATAAACCAGCTGCTTATCCTGCTTGAAGCCAGCGATCGGGGTCATGCTGCCTTTGGTCGCTAGGTGGCGACAGTGCCTGCTTGATCCTTGGAGGGTCGGGGAGGGGGTTGCAGGGCTCCTGGGGGATGCGTGGGCAAGCCCGTTTGTCTTGCCAATTTCATAATAATAATAACACCGTCTGTTCCCGTATATTGGGCGCTCACTCTGAGGCAGGCAATGCGGATACTGCAGTGAACAAAATTTCCAGCCCTCGTGAAGCGGACATTCTAGAGAAATAAGATGTCACCAGGTGATAGTAAGTGCTGAGAAGACAAAATAAAAGGGGAGGCCAGGAGACACTAGGGACTATTTGAGATGGGGCCCCTTCTGACACCCCAGTCCCTCGTGGCCATGGTTTTAGGGGGAATGAATTGGAACTGGGTGCCCTGTGGGGTGCATTTTGCCCCGAGATGCATGAAGAGGTCATTCCAAGGTTGCAGCCCTCGTGGACAAATGTTTATGCCCCGCTAGCTGGACCAGGCCCTGTTTTTGGTTATGCTGGAGCCACAGTGGACACCTGGACAGATGCAAACCCTGCCTTGGGGTGCTAGTGGGGGAGGTACATGCTTAAACCTAAGCATAAATGTAACATCATCAAAAAGACGGTGAGGCAGTGAGGGAGAGCTGGGCAGTTAGGACACTGCATCTTTGACACGGGGGTACCAGCAGTCCCAGCCTGTAGAGTTGTTGTAAGGACTCAATGAGATGACATAATTTGGAATGGTCTGGTTCCAGTAAATGGTACCCGTTATTAATTATTATAATTTGTCTCAGCCTCTGGGACCTGGGAAAGCAGAGCACCCTAGGGGGTTATAATTGTGTGCAAACTAAGGGTTAAAGGGCTGTGAGCAGACAGGTTGGGTTTTAGAATTTGGAGACACTTGACTTTGCTTTTCGGAAACTAATGTTTTCCAGCCTGAAGGAATTGATAGATGACAGATCGTTGGCGGCTGATCAACTCTGTGTGTGTGTGTGTGTGTGTGTGTGTGTGTGTGTGTGTGTGTGTGAGAGAGAGAGATAGGGTCACAGAGCCCTCTTAGAGTCTGGATAGGTAGGCAGGGATTAATTTATTGAGAGACCTGCTGGGGGCAGTAAAGTGCCCTCTAATGTCTGGGAAACAGGAGACAGCAACTTTCCCCTCCTTGTCAGGCTCTAGCAGGCTTGAACCTGCCTTCCCTGGGCAGTTGAAGGAAGTCCCCCCAACACATTTCCAGGAAAAGCCTTGTCTGAGGGTTGCTGCAAAAGCAGGAAACACCTGGGGCCCATATAGCTGCCCGGAGCAACCTCGGAAAGTCAACAGGATGATGAGCCAGATAAACACAAGCCACAGCTTGGCGCAAGGAACGTTGACCTTGGCTCCAGCCCCACGGAGATAGAGGAGGCTAGTAGGGAAGCCCCTCTCCTCCTCCCAACTCATTTATTGACTGCCTTGCAGACATGGAAGAGTTTATGGCCACCCGGCCCATCAGCAGCTAACCAGCTAGCCAAAAGGAATGTGCTTTCCGCTGCCATTAAGCTTACAGTTGAGAAACCGATTTCACAGTTTTTCCAACCTTTTGGTGCTGGACACCAACCTGTCACTGTGAGTTTTGAGGGTCATGTTACTTGTGAAACGTGCTGGATGGTGAACAATGTCAAAACAAAAGGGACCCTATCAGTCGAAGCCCTCGATTTATAAAGGACTGAAATCATGACTCAAATTAGCTTAAGTAAAAAACAAAACAAAACCAAAAAACACAGGAAAGCCCAAAGGCTTCCTGATTCAGGCATAGGGCTGGATCCAGGTGCTTAAACAATGTTTTCAAGGCATGGACTTCTCTTTCTCTCTGGGATCTGCTCTTTTCTGTTTTGGCTTCCTTCTCAGCAAAGCTCCACAGCTGGGTGGCAAAAATGACTCCTGGCAATTCCAGGCTTAAGTTGATCATAATGAGAGCCACTTTTTTGCTTATGTTTCAGACAAAGTCCCAGGGCTGACTCTCATTGGTAGCACTGCATCACGTGTCCATTCCTGAACCAATCACTGTGACCAGGGGGAGGGAACTGCTCTGACTGGCGGGGCTTTTGTCTCTTGTGGATGACGGTGTTATAAGCACGGTGTACAAGTATCCGTTCAAGTCCCCACTTTCAATTCTCTTGAGTCTATACCCAGAAGTGGAATTGTTGCTGGGTTACAGGGTAATTCTATGTTCTGCTTTTTGCAGAACAAACTGTTTTCCCCAGCCACTGCATCATTTTACATCCCTACCTCTGTGTCTTTTTGTATTTTTAGAAATTAAAAATAGGCAGAAAAATACAGTGAAGAGATTCATTGTTTTACATGCAGAAAATTTACACATTGCTTTTAATGACATCCCAGTGAAAGGCTACCAATTTTTTTTTGTAATAATCAGCGAAGCAGGGGCTCTTGGCTAGCTTCAGTAGCACATCCAGGGATGGAGAAGTGTGTAAAAAAAGAAAAACTAAAGCACACGTTAAGTGACCAGCTGCAGGAATAGATCGGGCACCAGATGATGCTGTGCAAACTAAGAGGAGAAACGCACAGGGATGGACTCTCAGGGTCCTGCAGGGTTGAGGAGCTGGGCGGCGGTGGGGACCCCAGGAAGTGGGGTCTCCTCTCCAGCCACCCCCTCCCAGGTAGACATTTGACGGATCTTGGTGGAGAATTCCTTGTTTTTGCAGGAGGGGAGCAAGGAGAAAATGGAAAAATCGCATTTTTTTTCCCCTTCAGGACCCTTTTAGACCTGAATTTTTTTCCTGACTTAGCAATGGGGTTAAACCGGGATCTTCCAACCTCTGCACTGTGGACGTTTGGGGCCGCTTCTGTTTTGGGGGCGTCCTCTGCACTGTCGGGTGTTGGGCAGCATCCCCAGCCTCCAGGTTTCGATGCCATTTGATGCCAAGTGCACTCCTCAGTCGTAACAACCACAAATGTCCCCAGACATTGCCCAGTGTCCCCTGGGGGTGGGGGGACAAATTGCTCGTGGAGAATCACTGGGTTAACTTTGCTTGACTAGAATGAATAACTGGATTAGCTCATAAAATTAGCATGTTTTGCCCAGGAGAGTCAAGTACAGATGGGAAAACTGAGGCCTGGAGTCAGCCTGAGCCCCAGACCAGAATTGGAACCCTACTCCATCCAGGTCTCCAAGAACAGCCCTTCCGGAACCACAGGGCAGCAGCAAACTGGGCTCGCGGAGTGACTGCAGCGGGTGTCGTGTGCCTCTCTGCCTCAGTCTCCCTACTCTGCTGATTTCCCAAAGGGACCGCAGCGTCCGACTTTTCTCGGCCGCCCCGACGGGTCTCGAACCCTTAACTCAAGGCTCAACTCCCGGTCACGGGAGCGGCTCTCTGGAGAGGGGCGGAACGAGGCGGCCGCGCGCGCGGCCTTGTGGGGATTGTAGTCCGGGCCCCGCTCCGCCGCGCGCCGACCCCGCCCCTGGAACTACGCTCCCGTCGTGCCCCGCGGCGCCAGGCGGAGGGGGGCGGGCGGCCGGTTGCTAAGACTTGGTGAAGCGCAACGCTCGCGCCCGTCTCCTCAGGTAAGCGCGGGGCCACGGGGTCTCGGGCTCTCGCAGTCCAGGGTCCCGCGGAAGGCGAGCGGGGGCGGCCACTGGGGTCTCGGACGCTGGGGGCGCCGGCCGCCGGGGGAGCGAGGGCGCAGCCGGGCCAGGCTCGCGCGCGCCTCGGGTGGGCGCGGGGAGCGGCGCCTGTGCGCGTGTGCGCGGGACGACCGGGCCGCGGGACCCCGCTCCCCTCGCCCGTCGCCCTTCTGCGCGTGCGCGTCCCTCCGGCCCGACGTGGAGGCCCCGTGGGTCCAGCTGCTTCCGGTGCGCCTGCCCTCGGGTCATCGCGGCCAGCCCCCTGCTTCTGGGCTGCCCCGTTTCCAGCTTCCTGCCCGCTTTAGGCGCAGGGTCCCTCCCGAACATTAATAATGCTTCCTGATGCTTATTGCAAGTGTGAATTGTCCAGGCTATTTCATATTCTGGCCTGGGGATAAGGAGTCTCCTCCCGCATCCCACATTTCCGAGGTTCTCGAACTTTCATTAACAGAAGGTCCTTTTATAGGGTGGCCAGGTTCAGGAAGTAAAAACGCAGGACGCCCCGTTAAATTCGAATTCCGTATAAACAACGACTGATTTTTTTTATTTTTCAGTATAACTGTGTCCCAAAGATTGCACAGGACATACTTGCTCCTAAAAGGTGACCCTCTCTGGAAGTCGAATTTAACGTGGCGTCCTATATGTCATCCGGTGACCCCGCTCCACTGCGGGGCTTGTTGGTGATGCGGATTGCGGGCACCTCCCTTTTCAGGGGGACCGAGTCCTGGAAAGTGCATTTGGAACCAGCACCCCCTGGGGCTGTGGGTGCATCTGAGACCCCAGCACTGGCTGTTCCTTCTGCTCGGGACTCCCTGCCCTGCTCTGCCGGCCTTCTGGGCCCAGCTGTGGGTCACTGCCTCCGAGAAGCCTTCCTGGACTTCACCCGCCGCAATCAGGGCCCTGGGCCCCTGAGGAGCTGTGGGGTCGTTGCCAGGCCTCGCGTGGATTTTCTTTCTCACTTTGTGCCCCAGACAGCGCTGTGTGACAGGGATGGTTCACGTTTCGCAGAGGGGGAAGCTGGGGTTGGGGTTAGGACAGGTGTCTGAGGTCTGACGGCCGGGAAACTTCTTTCAGGGCTGGGCGAGGACTTCTGGGGCAGGGCCACCGCGCACCCTGTCCAGGCTCTTTCCTTCCCCGTCTGGGGATAAGATAAGACCTCATGCCTGAGATTTAATTACTGGGTGTCACCTGCAGAGCCTGACTTGGCTCACTGGAGATGTGCCATTTCCTGTTCCCTCTTGGAGCTAGGGTCCACTGCTGCTGGGACACCAGACCCACAGCCCCTGGGTCCCACCAGCTGCCCCTTGTCCCCAGGAGTTCCAGAGCACGCCCATTTTCTGGGGGGTGCTGGGGGCGTGGGTGGTCCTGAGCCACTGAGAGGACAGGCTGTTACGGGTCCCGTCTCCCTGGTCCAGCCAGACCCTCCAGGGGCTGCGGCACGTGGGGAAGGGGCTGCCTTCGCAATTGAACCTTCCCTGCCCTGGACGGAGGTGGCAGGCTCGGGCACTACTGCTTAAATGTAAACGGAGGGCCTGAGGAGGCTGCGGCCGCCCCCTGGACCCCCTGGAGACAGGAGGTGTTGGCAGAGGGAGCTGGAAGCAGACGGAAGGGGCTGAGCTGGGCAGGGCCCCAGGAGAGAGCGGGGGGAGGGGTGGGGAGCCAGGAGCTGGGGGGTGACCCGAGAAGAGGAACCGGGGTGCAGCAGCTGCCCCGGCCACGCTTCAGATCCCCTGGTGTCTTCAAGCAGAGCGTTTGTGTGTGGGCGCAGGTCGCAGGTGGGCCGTGGGCATCACCCTCTGCAGAGCCTGTTTATTTCTTCTCTGTGAAGGGGTAAGGACCCATCTTGCAGAGGGGCCGGAGCCTGCGAGTCAGTGAGCTGGTGAGCATCTGGCTGCCAGGTCAGATCCCGGCTCTGCCCATCCCAGCCGTGTGGCCCCCGGCAAGTCCCTCCACCTCAGGGAGCCTTGTCTAGTCCCTTAGAGCAGGGGCAGTCCCAGAGCTCCCTCCCGGGTCAGTGGAGGAGTAGAGGAGCCCAGTCGTGGGAGCGTGAGGACCAGCCACTGTCAGCCGAGGCGCCCGGCCTTGTCTGGGGTCTGCTGACCCAGCGCCCACCGCACGTCCTTCTCTTCTCGTTCTCTTTAGCAGCAGCTTTGCTGGGATACAGTTCGCATACCGTGCAGTTCACCCATGGACGATAAATGTTTTCGTGGTTTTTAGTACATTCACAGGGTTGTGCAACTATCATCTCTGTCTAGTTCTGGAACATTCCATCACCCCAAAAAGCAATCCTGTCCCCATTAGCAGTCACTCCGCATCCCCTCCCCAGCCTCTGACAACCACGCAACCACTTTCTGTCTGTGGATATGCCTGTTCTGGACATTTCACATCAATGCACTCACACACCGTGTGTCCTTCTGTGTCTGGTTCTCTCACTGAGCATCGTGTGTTCAAGGTCCATCCACGGTGTGGCTGTGTCAGGGCTTCACTCCTCTTCATGGCTGCGTCATGTTCCAGTGTGTGGATGGACACATTGTGCACGTCCATTCATCTGTCGATGGAGTCTGGGGTTGTGTCCACCTTTTGGCCGTTGTGAACGTGCTGCCGTGGACAGTGTGTACAGGTTTCCCTGTGGACGTGTGTTTTCAGTTCTCTTGGGCACATACCTAGGAGGGGAGTGGAGTTGCTGGGTCAGGTGGTGACCGTCCTGTGACTTTTATCCGTCCTCCCTAGGGGCTGGTGGCCCAGCCAGCAGCCTCCTTTATTTGTGGCTTGTTTTGTTTCAGTCAGACAGAGGTTGTAGTTGGAAGGGACAAACGAGACTGTGTCTGTTTTTTTGCCCTGGAGACAGTGGGAGCTTTGTGGCCCGGGGCAGGCTGTGTGCCGGGAGCAGGATTCAGAGTCGGTGCCATGGGCTCTCCTGTGGGCCCTGCCTCGCACAGGCGTCAGGAGTGCATGAGGGGCACCCCCACTTCCCACAGCTCCCCCAGCACCTCGGCGACGTACATTTGCCAGACTTGTATTGCGAGCTCAGGACGCATCGTGGTGGGAGAGGACCTCATGTGCCCTCCGAGGGGCCTGGCTGATAAACTGGGGCCCCGGGGGGCAAGGAGTGAGCTAGGGGGCACATCACGAGCAGTGCAAGCAGTTAGAGGCCACGTTTTTAAAAAGTACAAAGAAACCGACGAAATTAATTTTAAGAATATGTTTATGTAACCTGAGACACACAAAGTATTATTGCTTCAGCGTGTAGTCGGTGTAAAACAGCTGAGATAGTTTACGCTCTGTCTTCCGTGTTAAGTCTCCGAGATCCAGGGCATTTCAGCTCATAGCACAGCTCAAATAAAAAGAAAAAAAAAATTGGTGGCAGTTTACACTCTGTGTAGGGCCGGCCCTATGGCGTAGTGGTCGAGTTTGCGTGCTCCTTTTCAGCAGCCCGGGGTTCACAGGTTCGGATCCTGGGCGTGGACCTACACCCCGCTCATCAAGCCATGCTGTGGCGGCGTCCCACATACAAAGTAGAGGAAGGTGGGCACGGATGTCAGCTCAGGGCCGATCATAAACTCCGTGCAAACCCAGGGTTAGTAGGACCTGGGCGAGAGCGTGTCCTGTGACGCCTTGTACTTGGGCCGGAGCTCCGGACGAGCCTCCCGATGCGGCGCGCTCCTGGGACGAACTCCCCGGCTCAGCCGTGCCTCCCGCGGCTGACGGATGATGCTCTGCTGCGGTCTCTGTCTCCCACAGTCCTGCCGAGGATGGACCCCGCCGCGGGCGCCGCAGAACAGCGTGGGGACGAGAAGGCCGGGAGCCCGCAGCCGGAGCCTGCGCCGTGGCAAGCCCTGCCGGTCCTGTCCGAGCAGCAGTCCGGGGACGTGGAGCTGGTGCTGGCCTACGCCGCGCCTGTCCTCGACAAGCGCCAGACCTCGCGGCTCCTCAAGGAGGTGTCGGCCGTCCACCCGCTGCCCGCCCAGTCTCACCTCAAGAGGGTGCGGCCAAGCCGCGACGCCAGCCACCCGCACGCACTGGACATGCTGCTGTGCCTGGCGGGGCCGGCCGTGGGCACGCGCTCGCTCGCCGAGCTCCTCCCGTGGCCGGCCGTGGACGCCCGGGGCCTGGGACAGCCCTTCTTGGTGCCCGTGCCCGCCCGGCCGCCTCTGACCAGGGGCCAGTTCGAGGAGGCGCGTGCCCACTGGCCCACGTCCTTCCACGAAGACAGGCAGGTGACCCGCGCCCTGGCCGGGCGGCTCTTCTCGGCGCAGGAGCGGGCCACGATGCAGGGCCACATGGAGCGGGCTATCCGAGCAGCGCAGCAGGCGGCCACGAGGGGCCTGAGGGCCGTGGGGGCCGTGGTGGTGGACCCGGGCTCGGACCGCGTGCTGGCCACGGCCCACGACTGCAGCGGCCCAGCCAGCCCCCTGCTGCACGCCACCATGGTGTGCATTGACCTGGTGGCCCAGGGCCAGGGCCGCGGCGCCCACGACCTCGGGCCCCACCCCGCCTGCTCCTTCGCCCCAGCCACCACCGCCCAGGCCGTCCGGGCGGGCTCCGTGCGCAAGCTGGACGAGGACGTGGACGCGGACGGCCTGCCCTACGTGTGCACTGGCTACGACCTCTACGTCACCCGCGAGCCCTGCACCATGTGCGCCATGGCCCTGGTGCACTCCCGCGTGCGGCGCGTCTTCTACGGGGCGCCCTCGCCCGACGGCGCCCTGGGCACCCGCTTCCGCCTGCATGCCCGGCCCGACCTCAACCACCGCTTCCTTGTGTTCCGCGGCGTGCTGGAGGCCCAGTGCCGCCGGCTGGACCCCGACACCTAAGCCCCGGTTCGCCGGCTTCGGGAACGTCCTCTGCTCCCCGCTGGCCTCAGCCTCCGCTCAGACTCCACGGGCGGTCCCCTGCCTCCCTCGTTGTCGTCCAGGGGGCCGCAATCCTGGAGAGTTTTAGAGACGCTCACACCTCCCAGCCTTGGAGCCAGGACCCATGCTGTTTTCACCGGCCTGTGGGGGCGTGTTTCTGCCCGGACTGAGCTCTCTCCAGGATTGAACGTAGCGGGGGTCCAGCGGGCCGTGGAGCCAGGCACTCGGGCCTCACTCCTCCAGCCACCTTCAGCCCTGAGCCCACGGTCTGCTGGCCTCGTGTCCCCTTTGTCTCGGGTGTCAGGAAGCAGATCTGATGTGTGGAAATAAACACATCCCCAAAACCAGGTTGGTGTCTGTTGACCAAGACGCGGGGCCGTGGTGACCGAGGGTCCCTGGTTCAGGGCGGCCGCTTCTGCTGAGGACCTGGGTTTGTACAGGAGGAGGGGAGCTTCTGAGCCGAGTGTGGGCACAGCCAGGCTCCGGGTGGCACCTCCCTGCCTGCGTCCTGAGTTTTGAAGGGTGTGGCTGGCCAGGGTGTGTCTTCACTGGGGTATAGCCCGCCGGCCTGGACTCAGCTGACCGAAAGGCTCCTTTGAGGCCGTCCCGTTTCCCGTGCTTCACAGGTGGCCAGAGGGGTCTTGCCACAGAGCAGCTAGGACTAGAACCAAAGTGTGAGGACTCCAAGGGCCCGTTTGTCCGTCCAGCAGATGTGCGTTGTCTGACCGCACGGGCACTGCAGGGCCCTGAGATGTCCCTGCCCTGAGCCCACCCTGGAGCCCTCAGAGGGGGATGCAGCCAGCTCCTCCCAGCCCCTGGGGCAGGGCAGGGGGGATCTCTGTCCGGGGAGCCGGGGTAGTGGACAGACACTGGGATGGGGCACAAGTCCACCAGGCCTGCAGGCAGGCTGGGCCAGGACAGACGGAGGGTCCGGGCGGGGCCGTTACTGAGCTAAGGGGTGGGCCCTGGGGAACTCGGTGTCACTGGAACCTCTCACCTGGAGTCTGGGTGAGAAACATGTCCCCCACTTCCCACCCCAGCGCCTGCCTCCAGGCCCGGGTGCCCACCTGCTGCGGTGCCAGGCATGGGGGACCATTCAGGCCCAGCTGTGCCCTGAGGACTGGGCAGGCACTGGACTCAGCCCCGTCGGCCCAGCCCTTTCTTGAAGGTGGCACCGTCCACCCAGAGCCCTTGTGAAACCGGTGAATTCTGCTCAGTTGTGTGCATTGTAGGCAGCATAGTGTGTGGGGCTGCTCCATGACGCAAACTCCTGTGGCTCCTTCTAAGAAGGGCTGCTGGGTGCCTGGCTGGTCCCTGGTTACTTCACTCGGGTTGCAGTGGGCTCCTCAGCCCTGCAAGACTCACAGGGGTGAAAACTGTACACCCAGAGAGGTTGTGTGACTTGCCTGAGGTCACACAGCAATAAGTGTGAACCCAGTTCTTGGTGACTCGAAAGTCGGGCCTTGTGGCCGTAAGGAGGCGCTCGGAGCCATCCTTTGCTTGTGGGGGATGTTTGGGGGGTAGGGGAGGAAGAGGAGGCGGGAGAGCAGTTGGGGGGGGTTCACCAGGAGCCCAGGAATGTCCTGGCTCCAGCCATGGGTGGATGGGGCTGCAGCGTGACCCCCCATCAGTGCAGATGCTCCCTAGGAGGCTCTGAGGCGAGGTGACAACTGGGGTCAGACATTTGGGGCTGGCCTTGTGGGCAAGAGCCCAGACACCCCCGTGGACGGCCTGGTGGTTAGCACCCTTGGTGGCTGCCTGGGCCTGCAGCCGCTGTCGGGGTCACCGGCATTCGCGGGGACCCCCTGACTATGGCTGTCTCTCCTCTAGGTGGCTGCAGGCTCTGCCCCGGCCAGTCATCACAGCAGAAATGTCCGGTGAGTCTTGCCCAGGGCCCTGCAGCGGGCCTTCTGGCTTCTCTGTTCCTCTGGGAAGTGTCCCTGGGCGGTGGGACCCACCGAGACCCCCATGGGCCCACACCTCTTGATGGGTGTCAGGGTCGCCTCCTGGCGCTGAGTCGGACAAGAAGGAGACGCCCGGTTTCCACGTGAGCCGTCCCAGCGAGGGTCTGGCCCTGCAGATCTTCTGCCTTGGGGCTCGTTTTGTGGTTGACACTGTGGTGGGCGCAGAGGTTTGGGTACCTGGGTTCACACCTGCATGTGTGAGGCCACAGCCTCCCTCCCCGACGGAAGGTGGTGGGAGGCTGGCAGCAAAGAGCCTGCGGGGCTGCCTGCCCCGTCCTGCGGGGGAACGGGCGAGTAAGTGCAGCCAGGCGGGCCGGGGGCAGCCGGCTGGGGGCAGGGCTGGGGCAGGAACCCTGGCCCCCAGTCCCAAGACTGCGCAGGGCGTCTCCCCAGCCTCTTTATCTGGCGAGAAACCAAGGTTTCAGAGGGCCGGGCGACTTGGCTGGTGATTTTCAGTCTCCCTCCCATCATGGTGCGTGCTGGCGGGACTGGCTGCTGGGGACGTCGCCCCGTCCCCACTCTGGGCGGCGGGAGGTGTGGGGTCGGACGTCAGGCCAGGAGAGGGGGGCTGGTGCCCGAGGGAAGAGCAGGACTCGGGGCTGGGGGGCGAGTGGGAGCTGTTGTCGGGGCCTTGGGCGCCCGGCCGCAGGGCTTGGACGGGGACATGAGAGGGGTTCGTGACCCGCAGACTGTGGTTCTGTGCTGGCAAGACCCCTGTGGGCCGGCTCCCGGGAGGGGTTGAGGCTAGAGGCCTCCTCCCATTGTCTCATCATGGAGGCGGCAAGGGGGCGAGCTCAGAGCAGATCGAATCCCCCTCCCCTCAGGTTCAGGGTGCTCCATGGCACCCCGTGTCACTTGGTAAATCCCTGAGGCTTCTCAGTGGCCAACAAGGTGTGGTCTGCCTGGCCCTCCTGGCTTCCCACCCCTGCTCTCAGCGCTCCTAGCCAGGCAGGTGCTCACCCCAGGGCCGTTCCGCTGGCAGTACCCTCCCCTAGAATCCACTGGGCTCCCTCCTTCACTTCCTTAGTCTTCCTTCAAATGCTCCTCTTTGAGTGAGGCCCTCTCTGACCTCCCTTTTAAATCACAGCTGACTGCCCCCCCAGCACCTGTCCCTGGCGGCACCCGCCTGCCCCCTAGCTCTCCTCCCTTACGGCACCTTCTCGAACAGCACACAGTTGCTCAGTTATTACAATTATTGTGGTCCCCTACTGTGGGGTGGCAGCCCTGGAGGACAGGGGTCTGTCTGCTCTGTTCCTTGTCTGGCCCTCGTCAGTGCCCAGGAAACGTGTCCTCAGCCGTGCTGAGGAGCATGCTCTTGGTTGAATCGTGTCCCCAAAAGACATGTTCAAGTCCTGACCCCGGGACCTGTGAACGGACCTGGTTTGCAAATAGGGTCTTTGCGGGTGTAAGTAGCGAAGATAAGGTCACGCTGGAGTGGGGGCTACTGCAGCATGACAGATGTCCTTCTGAGGAGAGGGAAGGTTGGACACAGACACAGGGAGGGGCCATGTGGCCACGGAGGCGGAGATCAGGGCGTTGCGGCCACACGCCCAGGACACCTGGAGCCCCAGATGTTGGAAGAGGCAGGAAGGACCCTCCCATGGAGCCTCCGAAGGGAGCGTTGCCCTGTGACACCGTGATCTCAGATGTCTGGTCTCCAGAACTGGGAGAAGATAAATTTCTGTTGTTTTAAACCCCTAGTTTGTGGTCATTAGTTACAGCGTCCCCAGGAAGCTCGTACATTCTGAGTGCCAGAACTTTCCCTGGAGTCTCAGGTGTTAACAGCATTTGGGCTCTGCCGTGGAGTCTGTGTTTACTGTGAGCGCTTGAAGAAATCACCAAGAACGTGGTGACTTAAAACTTATCGTCTCACAGTCCTGGAGGTCGGGGTCCCACACGGGCCTCCCTGCACTAAATCCGGGTGTGCGCAGGGCTGTCCTCCCGGAGGCTCCAGGGAGAACTGTCTCCTGCCTTTTCCAGCTTCTAGAGGCCGCGTCCTGGGCTCGGGGCCCCTTCCTCCGTCTGCACAGCCCGCAGCCAGCGCACAGCCTCTGACCCTCCTCCTCCCTCTGATGAGGACCCTGTGATGACCCTGGGCCCCCGGGGATCCAGGGTCATGCCCCATCTCAGAGGCCTCAAGTTAATCCATCTGCAAAGTTCCTCTGCCACGTGAGGTGACATGTCCACAGGTCCTGGGACCAGGACGGGGACGTCTTTGGGGTCGTGACTGAGCTGACCCAGCCTGGTTTTGTTCCGCGGTGTTCTCTGTCCTTGCAGGAAAGGAGAACAATTTCCCGCCGCTGCCCAAGTTCATCCCCCTGAAGCCGTGCTTCTACCAGAACTTCTCCGACGAAATCCCCATCGAGCACCAGGTCCTGGTGAAGAGGATCTACCGGCTGTGGCTGTGTGAGCGGGCGGGCAGGGGAGGGGGGTAGGGGCCTCCCTGCACCACCCCGGGGACCCAGCCCCGGGACAGGTCCAGGCTGCGAAGCTGCCCCGTCCTTGGGTGGCGAGAGCCTGAGGTTTTTGTAATAAATCTCGTCTTTCTGATAAAATTCCGTCCCGGCAGGGATATGGTGTGGACAGAGCCAGTGGGGCCGGCTGGGCGGGAACCCCGTCCCCCTGAGCCCTCCTCGGCCCCGTGGTCCCTGCGCCGATGGGAGCTGGCATCCCAGCCCTGCCCGGCCCTCCAAGCGGGGTGGGAGGCGTCCCAGCTCACTGTCCTCGTCCCCTCCCCAGTCTACTGCGCCACCCTGGGCGTCAACCTCGTCGCCTGCCTGGCCTGGTGGATCGGTGGCGGCTCGGGAGCCAACTTCGGCCTGGCCTTGGTCTGGCTGCTGCTCTTCTCCCCCTGCAGCTACGTGTGCTGGTTCCGGCCCGCGTACAAGGCCTTCCGGTGAGTCGGGTGCGGGCGGCCTGCGCCGAGGGGGCCTCGGGGGGTGTCTGGGGCTGCTGGTCAGCTCAGAACCGAGAGTAGCCGGGACGCCCAGCCAGGTGTGTGCTCAGCTCCATGTGGACGCTCGGGCCCTGGGCCCTGGTCTGCATCTGTCACCCTGCCCCGGGATTAGTAACCGTCCCTTTTTCTTGTCCAGTTTAGATGACAGTTTATATCCAGTCTGCAGATCAAATCAAGCTGCCCGTTTTGTAATAACTGCCTCTTAACCACTCAGTGTTTCTAATATCTTCACAAGGTTGTACAATCATCACCTCCATTTCCAGAACGTTCCATCACCCCAAAAAGAAACCCCATCCCCATTAGCAGTCATTCCGCATCCCCTCCCCAGCCCCTGGCAACCACAAACCCACTTTCTGTCTGTGGATGTGCCTGTTCTGGACATTTCACATCAATGGACTCACACACCGTGCGTCCCTCTGTGTCTGGTTCTCTCACTGAGCATCGTGTGTTCAAGGTCGGTCCACGGTGTGGCTGTGTCGGGGCCTCACTCCTCTTCACGGCTGAGTAATACTTCAGTGTGTGGATGGACGTATTCGTCCGTTGAGGCACTTGGCTTTTTGCACGTTTTGGCTGTTGTAAATCGTGCTGCTGTGGATATTGCGCCCCCCCAGGCCCTGCTACCCAGGCGTCTGCCATGCTTGCCCCTAGATGGTCCCTGAATCCCAGACTGTCAGAGTGAGTCAGAAAGGGCCCCTGGGGCCCTCCTCCAGAAACCCACCCGTATTAGCAGATGCTAGAAGGGGCTGTAACTTGGGGTCCCCGGCTGTCTTGGGCAGCCGTGTGCAGGAACACGGCAATGCTGCAGGGCTTTGCAGACAGCTTGGGGGCAGCCCTGCCCTGCGAGAGCTTCCCTGCCTCCTCCTGCCCCTCCTCCGGCTCCAGGTCCCCCCGCACCTGCCCTCCCGTCAGTGCACTGGAAATGGCCCGGGGGAGGGCCCTCTGCAGCCGCCCCATGGCCTCAGGGCAGCATGCAGAAACCGGTGTAGTGCGGACAACATCTGGAATTTGAGAGGCACCATCTTCCCAGATTAACCTCTGATAACCGCGGGAACGTGGGCGTGCCACACCAGATGCAGTAAAGCCCTTAGGACGCAGGAGGATGGCCCCAACTCCTTCCCAGTAAGGGGTCCGTCGGTGTAGCGTCTTTACAGAGGCGCCGTGTTTTGGCCCCTGCGGTCAGAACCCAGTTTGAGCACAGGTGTGGCAATCCGTGAGTCGGCGGGTTTGTCATTATTTGAAGGAGGAAGGAAGCCCCCGCCTTGCCGTCTCGCCACACACCTCCCTCTTCAGGTCGTGATCTCTGAGGGGCCGGGGCCTCGGTAATGGCTCTGTTTTCTTTTTCTTTCAGAGCCGACAGCTCCTTTAACTTCATGGCGTTTTTCTTCATCTTTGGAGCCCAGTTTGTTCTGACCGTCATCCAGGCAGTCGGCTTCTCCGGGTGGGGTGCATGGTAAGCCGGGCCCGCGGGGGCCGTGTCGATAAACGTGCCAACGTGACGCGTGTGAACTGTAGACACACGAGGAAGACGCGTGTATCCGTCAGCAAGGGCTGCGTGTTGTAACACACAGACCCCGAAACTTGTAATGGCCGGAAGGGAGTAGAAGTTTGCCCCCTGCTCTTGTAAACACTCCGAGGAGGTGCCAGGCAGCAGGGTGGGGTGTCTGTCTCCAATTTGTTTGCCTTTGTGGTATTATGTGAAGGTTCTGTGGCTGCTGTAACAAATTACTCCAAATTTAGTGACTTGAAACACACTTGTCATCTCATAGACCTGGAGGTTGGGGGTCCTACATGGTCTCAATGGCTAAAATCCAGGTCGGGCAGGGCTGTCCTCCCAGAGGCTCCAGGGAGAACCGTCTCCTGCCTGTTCCAGCTTCTAGAGGCGCCGCGTCCTGGGCTCGGGGCCCCTTCCTCCGTCTGCACAGCCCGCAGCGCAGCGTCTCCCGTCTCTCTCTGCCTCTGACCCTCCTCCTCCCTCTGATGAGGACCCTGTGATGACACTGGGCCCCGGGGATCCAGGGTCATCCCCCATCTCAGGGGCCTTGACTTTATCCATCTGCAGAGACCCTCTGCCATGTGAGGTGACATGTCCACAGGTCCCAGGAATAGGATGGGGACGTCTTTGGGGCTGTCATCCTGCCCACCCTGCGGGTATCTTCGGCATGCAGTGTTGGGTGGGAGACGGCTGAGGTGCTGCCTGGCTGTGTCCTGATGTGGTCTCTTGGTTGCTGTTTCTCGGAATGTCAGGAGCTCGATCCGTCTGTGTGGTCAGAGCTCCCCGATTCGGGAAGTTTTCTGGTCTCACATCTTTGGGAGTTTCTCTCGCTCCACTTGTGGGTTGTCTAGCTCTCGGTTTGGGGCACCAGGTTGCTGTGGTTTTCTTGGTTTTCGTTCCTGTCGCTCTTTCTCTCTGTCCGCTGGGGGCGCCGCCACGATCTGTCCTCCTCACTGGAGACAGTTGTTCGCTTTCTCGTTCTTTGTGGCCTGTCTGGGTGTTCACAGCCTCGTGAACCCGGCTCCTCAAAGCTCCCTCCGTGTTCTGTTTCCCACCGTGTCCTCCTGCCTCCTCTGCACAGAGCCTCGAGGCATCTGCTTCTCGCAGGCTCATTTCCAGAATACGTCTCCCCTGCCCCCATCTCCCTGATGTCGTCCCCTCCCCGCATGGTGAGCAGATGGGCTCTGAATATTAAGTTTCTTCTTGGCTAACACCCTCCCAGATCTGGGTCTGGAGGGCCAGTGAGGTGTTGTCTTGGGGTCCCCAGGACCTCCCCCAGGTGCGGGGATTCCCTGGGAGGACCCCAGGACTCCACAGTGGTCATCCTGATGCCCGTGGTTTATACAGAGAAAGGACACGAAACAAAATGAGCAGAGGAAAGGCACGTGGGGCAGGGGCAGGGAGACCAGGCAGAAGCTTCCAGAGTCCTCTCCCAGGGGAGTCCCACAGGACGTGCCTAATTCCCCCAAACCAGACATGACAGCACGTGTGAGGTGTCATCTCCAGGGGCTCAGAGACCCAGGCCCAGGGTTCCCACTGGAGTCACGCAGGGCGTCTGCCCGGCACGGACGAGAGTCCAGACCCAGGAGGAGAGCAGGTGCTCGGCTTAGACCTCATGTGTGCACAGACAGTTTAGGGTGGGGGAGCCCCAGAGTCCAGTCCCAGATGCCACTGGAGGCCAGCCTGGCAAGCTGGCCTTTCCGAGGTCACAGCCTCCGGTCTGCTGTTTAGCCCTTTTCTGTCCGGTGCCCCCACCGCCACCGTTTCCACGCGGGGCAGGTGGAGTGTGCACCTTTCTCGGGGGCTGGCTTGTGGAAAGGCCCCCTCAGGAGTTTCCCTCCGTGAGTGGGGGGGGGAACAGGGCAGGGGACGGGCACCCGAGCAGGTGGTGACCTCGGGGAAGGGGCTGTTCCGAGGCATTTTCCTCTTCTGTAAAATTACGAGGGTGATGATAAGAGTAATAATACCACCGCTTGTGCGAGCAGGTCCAGGCCCTTCCGTGCACTGACTCGTCTGCTCCTCATAAAGGGGCGACGTCACTCCCATTCTGCAGATGGGGAGACCGAGGCCCAGGCAGGGCAGGGCTCTGGGAGGCTCGGCACCCGGAGCCCCTTCACTTCCTGTGAGTGTGCGGGCAGCTGGCCCTCCTGGCTCTGGGTTCTTTGAATGTTCCAGCACGTGGACCTCTGAGCCCGGCTCAGGTGCCTGGAGGAGACTGCGCTTGCCGTGCCCTCGGCCTCCTGGGGTCGGTACAGGGAGCACTGGGCGGGGAGCTGGGACCCTGGAGCTGCAGCTCCCCCAGCCTGTGTTCACCCCAGACAGTGCAGCCTGGGTCTCCCCATCCTGTGGTCTCCCCGATCCTGGCCCTGGGCGGCCGGCAGTCCCACGGCTCACCACCAGGGGGCGGGCGACCTCGGGCTGTGCATGGTCCCAGCGCCCAGGGCCTTCCTGGTGGGCTCAGGAGCAGCTCCCGGTGAGAACAGTTTGCTGTGGAGCCTTCCAGGCTCAGGCTCATCCTCACGCAGAGGGGCGGCTCTCAGAGCCCCTGTCCCGTTTCCGGCTCCACGGTCGCGGCTCCCTGCGGGTCCCGTGTCCTGGTCTCTGTCCCTCCCCGCACACTCCAGTCCCCGATCGTCTCCTCGGCACACCTTCCCCAAGAAACTGTGAAGGAGAAAGACTTTTAAAATGTATAAAAATAGGGCCGGCCCCGTGGCTTAGCGGTTAAGTGCGCGCGCTCCGCTGCTGGCGGCCCGGGTTCGGATCCCGGGCGCGCACCGAGGCACCGCTTCTCCGGCCATGCTGAGGCCGCGTCCCACATACAGCAACTAGAAGGATGTGCAACTATGGCATACAACTATCTACTGGGGCTTTGGGGGGAAAAAATAAATAAATAAAATCTTTAAAATGTATAGAAATATATATACACATGAGCACGATGCTGTTCACACCTAAGAAGGCAACCATAATTCCTTAGTATGGCCAGGTGCTCAGAAGTGTTCACACCGTCCATGTCTCTTAAGTTTACTACTTCTTTTTTTTTTGTGAGGAAGACTAGCCCTGAGCTAACATCGGGCCAATCCTCCTCTTTTTGCTGAGGAAGACTGGCCCTGGGCTAACATCCGTGCTCATCTTCCTCCACTTTATATGGGACGCCGCCACAGCATCGCTTGACAAGCGGTGTGTCGGTGCACGCCCGGGATCCGAACCTGCAAACCTGGGGCCGCTGACGCAGAGCGTGTGCACTTAACCGCTGTGCCACTGGGCCAGCCACTACTTCTTCTTAAATAGGCTTTTTATATCCGGCTACTTTGAGGTTTGCAGAAAGGTGC